>NC_056746.1:838641376-838711376 GCF_019279795.1 Protopterus annectens
ATAAATAATAATAGATAATGGCAGACATTTGAATTTCAGACTTCATATCCCTCAGAAAATGTATAATAAGGAAAAACCTGTTATTATGGCAAGTATCTGAGTCTCATCTGAGGATGAGCAATATTTGAAACCTGTCCCTATATTTGCGCATTTGTCCCACCATTATTTTTGGTTTTGTCCAGATTTCTTGCTCTATGGCAAACAGTGCAAGCTGAGAATGCAACCAAGATGACTCACCACAAAAAAAAAAAGATAATAATATTAAAACACAGAGACAGATACAGAGACAGACAGACTCATACACACAGAACAAACTAATCCTGATGTTTTATTGGATTTGTTAACTAGGTGACTGAGCTGGACAACAATCTTTTCTTTTTTCACAACCTAAACCACAGGTAAGTAGAAACACAATACAACAAGGAAAAGTATCACCATCAGTGACATTTCTTCAGGTCTGAGTGATTGAGAGGTATGAGAAGAAGATGTGTTTTTAACTCACAGTGTTAAAACCGAATAAAATGAGAAACTCAACACTTAAACCACTGAGCATATTTAATCACAAATGTTAAATTGATCTGATGAAGTCTTTTAAGCTTTAAGACAAAAGAGCTTAAGCCTCATATCTGTTTTTTAATATTTGTGAATAAATACATTCAACTGTTTAGTGCAGCGTTTCATGTTCAATTTGATTTCAGCAGTATGGTTTACTCGTGTTTTTAGTTCCATGTTTTTTAACTCAGCTGTGGGTCGTTTTTTAACTCAGCTGTGGGTCCCAGAGCTGACCTTAATTTGCAGCCGAACTCTAGTAACAGATTTGGTATAGTCACATAGATTAAATCATTTGGAAAATATGTATTTGAGGATCTCTTTTTTGGTTAAAAAATCGGGAACATTAAGGAGCTGTAGATGAACAAATAAGTCTTTATACTGTAGTGTAAATGTCCAGTCAGAATTTTACATAGTTCAGCACACAGCTCAGGAATGCTACTGGACTGGAGTAGGTGTAGGGAATGTATTTTTTTTTTAATTCTTACCTTAGTCTGAATGAAAATTTGCTGAAAAATCAGACTGAATGAATTTTTAAGGAGATGTGAAAGTAATGTCTGGGAGCAGCACAAAGGCTTTAGTGCACCAGCTTTGTTCCATGCAGAAAGATTGCCAGTGGGGGAAAAGTGTGAATTGCATTTACCAATTTGGAGCACTTGCTGGGAACTTGTCTTGGAGGGATCTTTGAAAAGAAATACAACCTCAAGCAAAACGTCTGAGAGCTTGTATCTGTGGCAGGAAGACTGGGGTTGGATGTCGGAGTGAAGCAATTTAAGTGCAGCCGTGCCAATTTTTTTTTTTTTTTTTTTTTTACATTCCACAAACTGTTCAGGACTAGAGTCTTTTCCCACATCATTATCCTTCCAGGCCTCCAACTATTCTTTTTATTTGGTCAACAACAGTCTTTGTAAAATTAAACTCAACAATTCACCTCTCTGATGGAGAAGCGTCACCTAACCGATAGGATTCAATAGTGGAGAACAGAGAGGCAGCCTGGGTAATACCAATAACTGATGGCTTAAGCTTTGTCAGATTTTTTTTGACAAATATTCATATCCTTTGACTGCAAATACCTTTCACTCTAGTGACAGATTTCATGTTTACAGCTTTCACTGTAGCCTCAATGCCTCATGAAAACTCATCTCCATACTAACCCTCAGTGAAGCCCAGGGATGATTAAGTACCGTGGTCATGAAAGACAAGTGCTAGAACTCATCAAGTCCATTCCCAGTCGGTTGTTCACAAATTTGCCCTCTCTTCAAGCAAACACACTTCTCCACTCATCACCTATGTGGTTTGAAACTCCTGGCCCAGTCTACGAGTCCTACAGGCAGTCAGGAACTACCTGATGAAGCTGATGTCATCATGGACACCCCTGCATGACATCAGCTAGAACTTTAATTTGTAAATAAAAATAAAAAGAAAATTTGGGAGTTAAGGGGGCCACTAGGAAATTCGTGGAACCCAATTATTTTGTCCCCAAAACCAGTAAATACTGAAGAATTCGGTACAGTTGAGAGGTATGGTCACAACTTGTCTGAATCAAAGCAAAGACACCCTGCACAGCATGTTTTTTTTTTTTTTTTGTCTGGTGCCTGTAATGTGTGCATTGTGGCTTGTACTGGGCTACAGTGTTGTTGGATTGATGGATTTAAAATTCTCACATGGCTGGTAGTTTTTAATTCCTCCTCCCCGTATTGGTTTTGTAGCAGGTTGGAGCATAACATTTTGTGATTCCCTTAAGATGTAAACCATT
Organism: Protopterus annectens; assembly: GCF_019279795.1. Lineage (NCBI taxonomy): Eukaryota > Metazoa > Chordata > Ceratodontiformes > Protopteridae > Protopterus > Protopterus annectens. The sequence continues at coordinate 838,643,682 of NC_056746.1, forward strand.
TTATGGGGACTTTCTGGTATAATCCTTGTATCACTCTTGCTGTATTCAGGTGCAGCTTAGATCTATGGAAGGGAAACAGAAGATAGTTCTGGACAGAGGCATTTCTTGATTGATTTATCCCATGCATAGGTCCCCTCAAATTATCAATGGTATGATCCCACTTGTTCTCACTAGGGGTGAAATATAATTATTGACAACGGGATGGATAAGGCCAATTTAATACCAAATGGGATTGGTTAATTCAAGCATCAAAAGGGATTTTTACTAGGCTTAAAATGGCCTGCAGGGGCAGATAGCCCAGTAGATACATATGAACCAATAAACAACTGATTTATTAATTCTTAAGCTTATGAAAACATACTTGCTGTATGTGCTTAAAGTTTCTCCATAAATGCTAAACTTCCACAACTTCCTGCCTACTGCACTAGCAGGGAGTTCTAGCTGGTTTTGCTCCCCTCCCACCACTAATTCCCCTGCCACACCATGATCTCTCACTTTTATTTCAGTGCTGCCCTGTCCCACTTCCTATCCCATCTACTCCCCACTTTAAAGCAGTAAACTACTACTAACTAATACCCAGTTCATCACCCATTCTACAGTTTATTAATTCCCTGTCTGTCCCCGCAGCAGCCTATAACCACAAGTTACTTTAACTTACCTCACTAAACATAATGCTGTATACCTCTCTCGTCCTGCCCAAAAATTAGTCTCTCTCTCTCTCTCTCCCCCTCCCCCTCACTCTAGCTGTCTTTCAACAAACTACCTAAACAGCCTGATATTATTTAACCCCCCTTCTGCTGTCCATTTGCTAACAGTCTTGGATCCTATGTGATTAATGTTCAGCTTCTCCCACCAGTTGTGACACAGCACCCAATCTCTAATCTACACTTTCAACACCTACCCAGTACCTACTATGCTCCTCTTTATCATTTTACTTTTCTCCCTGTTACCATCTTTTCCCCTTTCCCAATCCTTGACCTCTTTTCCTATAGTCCCACTCTCATCTTCTCACCTGGAAAATACACTTTCCTCCTCCTGTCCCTCTTGCCCTCACTTCCTTCTCATCTACAGCTCTTCTTTCTGGGCCTAATTACATCTTCATTCCTCAAACCTCCAAATCATACCAACCATTAACCTCCCTAATCGTCTTTTCAAAGTTGCACATATTCTTCTGATGCTACTCAATAGAGCTAACATTGAAACCATCCCATAACCCCCCTCCCCTAACAAGACAGCCCTTCCTCACCCATCGCCTGTGCTTTAATTAGTGGTCCAAGTAAATCCATCAAATTTAATCAAATCAGTGCCTCCCTCTCCTTCCATTCCCCTGACATTATTGCAGTTGCTAAATCCTGAATCAAGTACTCCCCACTTTCAACATCATCTTCCCTCCAAAAACTACTTTGACTCTAGCTAGGCATTAGATGTTGAGGAGCGTCCATGATTCTCTTCAAATTATATCTTAACCCACAAGTTTGACCAGACCAGTATCTCATATGACACAGATGCCAGTTGCACTGTACTGAAATTATCTGCATGGAATAACAAGCCATTTCTAATAGTAGCCAACCCCCCCCCCCCCAGCTCTTTCAAATCCCCAGTTCATGCCATCTTAACTTCAACCCCTAGGAAAACAAAACCTGCTAAATAATAGAGTATTTCATCCTTAATCAGTGTGGGCTCAAGTCCACTTACATTGCTGAGAACCTAGAAACTTAGAGTTCTTACAACAGATTAAGGATCCTAACTGAACAAGCCTGGTGTCCAACAACCACTCTCTTCTTGATTTACTAATCTCCAACAACCTCTCATTAGCCTCCAGCATAACCATTCATCTACCCTTATTCAGAGACCTTTCATCTGTTACCTTCCAAGTTAAGTGATCACTTAGCTGTTTTCCAAAATTTATTTCTTTCCATCCAAAATCTTACAAAAAAATATTGAAAACCTCAAAATCCACCTTTCAGCTTTCAGTTGGTCTGACAAACTATTCCTAAACATCCCAACAAAGCTGTTGTAGCACTAACTCTTACCCAGCAACAACTACAAGATAAATAATTTACCCTTGCAACTTATCTTTACCAGAATAACAAAAACTTCCATGTTACCAAAGAACTCAAAACTCTTCGGAAAGTAACGGATGAAGCCTGGCACTCTTCGAAACAAAACTTCTCTCTAGGTAATAGTGTAGCCTGATCAAAGAAGTCATTGGCAGGCATAAAAATCAAACATCAGGAAACCACTTTTTAGAGCCATTAAGATTTTATTGAAAAATATGATCCAATAAACAAACAGATGTATAACATGAGAACAGAACTCAGATAAATTCCATTCACTGTACAGAACTGTAAAAAACATCATCTTCAACAATAGATTATTATATCAGAACAATATCATATGTATTAGTTATTAAACTAAGGTCAAGGAACAAGGCAGGTCCTAACGATCTCCCATTACTTAAAAATCATTACTGGGACCTTACTGTGACCTTGCAGAGATCCTGATTCCAAAATGTAAAGCTGGTACATTAACTCTTTCAGGTCCAACAAGGTTGAGGTTGTTCTCAGTTTCCATTTCTTAGTAATACACTTTTTTTGCTAGATGCGTAGTCATATTAAACGTTGCTAACTGGTATTTAGTAAACGCAGAGTACTCTGACAAAACCAAGAAAAAACATAATGGTGTCAGAGAAATCCCTAGCTCAAGCATTTGGTATAAAACAGTAGCCAACTCATCTTTAAGTGTATCCAGGAATGGGCAATCCCATAAAATATGCTTCCAGATGGCTAGCTCTGGAAGAAAAGAACACCAGCACCTGAAGGAGAAGGCTGAAAAGATTTGGATCAATCTTGCTGGGGTGTAAAAATATTTAAACTGGTACTGCCAGCCTAAAAAATAAAAGATTTGGTGGTGTATCTAGAGATTGTTAACATCCTTTCCCAGTTGACTACAGATATAGATAATCCCAAGTCTCTTTCCCATATCATTTGGAACTGATGTGTACTGTTTAGCTTTAAGCATACTAATAGTTTATATACCTTGCTGATAGATCCCTATATCTGAAGTTGTTATCTAGATAACAAAACCCATTGAACTATCTCTGGGTAGTCTTTTTCTGACACCTGAAATGTCCTGTAGTTCATTAATCCCTGCGTCAGGTGTTTGTAATGGTCCTTATAAGACTTCTCAAGATTATACTTTCCCTTAAAAATCTTTCCATGTAATTACCATATTATTCAAAAACAATTGCTCCAGAATTACATGCCTGCTCAGGATTTAAGCTGATTTCGAGCCTGGAGGAATAAGCTACAACACCTGTTCAGCTTTGCTGTTGTAGCCATCTCGTTCCACCAGGCTAATAAGGATACCTGAGATAAATAGTCTCCCAGGTATCTATATGTCTCTGCAGTCAGAGAAGAGAACTGCTAAGATCTGTTTTGAGTCTGTGAATTTCTTGGGTGAAACTACTTACTGAGATGTCTTAGCTTACTTAAGAAAATATTTTTCCAGTGAGCCAGATAATCACCTGACACCAATTGTATTACCATCTTGATCCACACTCCACACAATAAAAAATTAAAATTGGGAAGTCCCAATCCTCCCATAAACAATGGCAGGGGCAATATTTCTTCAGATACTCTGTGCTTCCCTCCTTGCCAAACAAAATCCATTTTTATTTTTTGGAAGTTTTTAATCCATGCATTACTAGGGAGAAGAATGCCCTGAATTGCATAAAGAATGAGAGGCAGGATGTACCATTTAATAACCAGTATTCTTTGAGAGAAATCCAAGTATGTCTTTCCAGTTAGTGATTATACATTTACTTTTTACCAAGATATTTCTATAGGTCAGCATTAGTGTTTTTGCCAAGCTGGTGGCAAAGTAGAGGCCCAAGTGCACCATAACCTGAGATAAGAATAGAAATTGCTAATCCATATTGGGGAGGATAATAACCAACCCTGACTACTTTTGTTTTTAACTTATTTATCTTGTAACCTGAAAATCTACCAAATCTCTCTAGGAGCTGAAACACCATTTCTAAATCTCTCTCTGGAACTAAGTATAGAAAAAGATCATCTGCATGCAGCGCTAGTTTATAACTTTGATCATTTGTCACATAGTCTCTTAAATCAGATTCCCATAGGGTAATAGCCAGTGGTACAATATGTAGGGCAAATAACAATGGTGATAGGGGGCACCCATGTCTTCTTCATTTATGAATCAAAATTTCCATGGATAAAGCCAAGTTGATTATAACTCTGTCTGATACTCCTTTCCAAGATTAATTCTCTTTTCATTAAATTGGCAGCTATAGAGCAGCTCCTTATAAAACTGTCTGATTCATATGTATCAGTTGTGGTATAAGACTTGCTAATATCTAGGCTAAAATAGCCATAAATAATTTATAGTCATGATTAAGCACTGAAATAGGGTGTTAAGAGAAGCTTGCCGAAGGGTTCTTCTTTGGTTTTAGAATCATTAAAATAATAGCCACCTTCCATGAGGAGGGGACCTCCATAGTGCGAAAAGTAGAATTCACCTAATTAGCAAAAATCTTGGGAAAAAAATTAGTCATTTTACTAGTGTATATTTCTAAAGGTAACCTGTCCGAGCTAGGAGTTTTACCCTTAGCTATTGTCCTGTATAGCTGTTCCACCTCAGATGGAGTAACTGGTTTGTCTCTTTCGGCTTTTCCCGGTTAGGGGTCGCCACAGTGGAACTCCGGTCCACTAATGATTGGCAGTAGATTTTTACATGCTGAGTTGCCAGCCCTGACGCACAACCTTCAATGAAGGTAGGCCCATTCACGCATGTCTCCACACAGAAGACGCCCTAGCTGAGAATCGAACGGGACATTGTCTTGCTGTGAGGCGATAACGCTACCGCAGCACCACCACTGCAGTAATAGGGGAAAATCTCCCTTTTCTTCTGTCTGGAAGCAGAAGTGAAGGCAAAAAGTCTACCACTTCTCTCATTTGCCAGATAAGTCATTCCTAGTGCCATAAATATTCTCCCACTATGTAGCGAGCTAGACCTTTGAGAAAATAGTTTAATTTAGTACTCATAATGCAATTTTAGAATTTTTGTATGTGTTTTAATAAGTTTTTTAACCTTTTTTTAACACATTTTATTCTTCATATGTTACAGATAGCGCTGTTTAAATATATGAAATGCACATATATTTTTAGGAAAGCATGTTGTTAGGAAAGTGTTTTTTGGTATTTTTCCATATACCTTTAAGGAATTAATTAATTATTCAATTAAACCATTTAAGTATCTGTAGGTTGATGTATTTAAATGGAAATTCATCTGAAGAAGCAGTGGGTTACACTGTGAAAGCGCAAATGTTTTTTCTTGTTTTATTAAACCGACTGAATAATAAGTACTATGCCGTTGCTTTGCCTTAAACCATTTATTTTTCAGTGTACGTTGTTCTTTTGGGTGTTTTAGGCATTAATCCAGTGGCTAAAGGTTTTTTTTTGCGTGTTTGTGGTTTTAAAATAAATAAAACATGGGGAACAGAACTTGAAGCAAGTGTGTGCATGTGTGTGTGTATTTATATATATATATATATATATATATATATATATATATATATATATATATATATATATATATACATACACATACAGAAAGATTGAAAGATTAAAGCAGCTGAAAACCCCAACTCTTTAAAATGAATGCAGTTTATTATATATAAATGGAAATAAGGCAGATTCTTTTGAGCAAGAAGACGTTTTGTGGTTTAATTAAATGTACAGCAAGCATTTGCACTTACTATTCAAATGGTTCTTACACAGTGCTAAAGGATTATCTCAGGGTTATACAAGAATTTTGCGAAAAAACAGGTGCCTTGTTACTAATCTACAGTGGCTAGAAATTCAGTGGGGAATGCACGGTTTGACTGCTACATATCCTCACATGTCAGTAGTCTAGTCAGCACCTATGAACCATGGAACCTATACCTCTCCTATACTGCAGGGAAACATTTTTTTTTTGTATTTCTGTTTGGATTCTCTATCAGAAACAATTTCCATTTTCTTTTTCTTCAGGGTCTTCCTTCGCTGTATTTGAGTCTGTCTCCCACTGCTGCTGCTCTGGACACCCATTCTTCACTCATCCCTGCTATTATTAGATTCAGTAGCTTATTAGCCAAGCATGTTGTCAGTCCAACTTAACAGAAAACATTTACTTCATGTAAAGAAGCTTTACTGTTTTCAGTGGGCCCTTTGCAACACTACAATATATACGTGTATGTATGTATATATATTTATATATAAGCCAAAGGGTAAAAAGGCCACACAGACAAACTATTCAGAAAAAACTATGAAGAGAACCCAAAAAAAGCTAGTTTTCATTATGTGATACCTTAAACCTCCTGTAGTGTGACCCATGGGATATATGCAAATGACCCCTTTAGGATATCGAATGTTTCACCTACATGGCTTCTGAATGTCCATGATTTTTTTACTTTTTAAGTCTTTAAAGGGACACTGTCCCAACTGAAATTTCAGCTACCTGCCTCGGACGAAATCTAGACATTACCAATTGCCCTCCCACTTTGTGACACCAGTTTTGATGCAATCGACAATCCCACCCACATTACCAGATTTCTTTAAAAGTTTTGTTTATTCCCTGTCCCAGATATGTTTTTGTCTGGTAGAATGAAAACTTCTGCTATGTGGTTCCGTGCAGCATTGCGATCAGTGTTGTGTCCTGCAAAGTGTCTTTTCCAGACTGAAAGTTACACTTTTAATCATTTATAAATATAATATAATTTCAGCTGTTTATAATCTGTGCTGTTGCAATACATGTATCCTGTAGAAAGAGCAACGGCCAAGAGAGGGAGATGACATTGCAATATAATGCAGTTTCAGTGGGCTTATATTACTGATGTTGTGTTTACTATTTTTCATTTAATAGTTCAGTTGATCTTTTGTAGTGATTTTCACTTCAGAGTACATTCTCGGTCATTTAAGCTTACAGAGTGGTAGTCATTACATACTAAAATTTACAGTGTGTACTGGTGTCTAAATGCCGCTTTATAAATGCTGGTTTGTAAGTGGCAGTATAAATAACTAAACTTGTAGTTCCAGTTACAATATATTTTTTAACATGTTGTGCATAGTAAATCTAGTAGTTCTTTGTAGCTTGGTTCAAACAACAAGGTTAATTTTTTCACCACTATTATTTTGTAACCTAAGTTCTTTGTAATTCAGTGATATTTTACTGCAGATAAGTAACGATTTCTGTAACGTGCCAGTATATGCCCCCTCTTGATTTTGCATGTGTTGTTTGCTATCATATTCTGCAAAGTACATGAGGGAATGCTGGATTACCAGTCCCATCCATGGAAATGTAATAGTAGTAATAATATAATTTTGCTGCTGTTGTGTATTTTTTCTTTCTGCAAACTACTTTATAAGGCAAAATACTTTGGTCAGTAATGAGGAGCAGAGAGTACTACCACCATTGGTGTTCTCTACCTATAAGCTATATTTCACTGTCTGATCTAGTCGTTTTGGATTTTTTTAGGTTGCTTTGGCTGTTGTAAGTGAAGACTGTGTAACTCTCCTGAGTGTTGTGCAAAAGTAAAAAAAGTAAAGAAGACATTATGTGAACCTGAATGTGATCTCCACAAATGCAATAGTAATGCAGCTAAATTCAATAGTAATTGCTTTTAACTTATCTTTTCTTGATTGGCTATTCCCACTAGGTTAGTGTTTTTTTTTCAGGGGAGAATGGTATTTATCCAGCTTGATGCAGGCATTGGACAACTTCCCCTACCTTTTTTGATAGGTTCCATGGGATATTTTACTTTCACCTTATACAACCAACTCAAGCAGCTAGGACCTTGGTTTAACATGTCATCTGAAGGATGGGACACTCAAGAGTGCAGCACCCCCCAATGCTGCATTGCATGGAGTGGGAATAGAACCCACAGCCTTCTAGTCTTCCAGAACCAAAGGTAAGAGTGCTACCTGCTGTGCCACTGACCACTTGTGTCCGTTGTGACTAAATGCATCAATTTTTTTCTTCAGATTTACTTTCCATGAATTAGCTGCTTGCAGTGATATACACTTGAGTTAAAAAAAAGTGTTCATACAAAATACACTGGTCTTGGGCAACCCCCATAATATCAGTTTGAAAGAGACATTCATTCTTTTATTCATCAGCATATATTGCTTGACTGAATGAATGACCCTACCTACTGGCTTTTGTCTTTGAATCACATATCTGAGGCTGTAATAGTTGTGGACATATGCATGACTGTGCATCTCTTTACTCATATGTGCTAGCAGTAACCCTGCCCCTGCCCAAGCTCCAGCCATATGCATTACTTTAGAAAAAAACATTTTTTCACAATAATACTACACAAGACATTTGGACACATTTCCTATACATAAGGACATACGCAACACTAAAAATTTTCCCCTTCCCCAGCCCTTATTCTAACCCTAACCAGCATACACATGCATATACACGCACCAATCCCTAAAACTGACCCATTTAACCACACAAAACACATTTGTAGATGCTTACCACTTAAATTCACACATGCACAACACAAACTATCTTAACTAGCCCTTACTATAACACTAACCAGCAAACACATTCTTACTCCAAAACTGATCCACTTGCCTCTTTTGGAAAAAAAAGATAACTTCTCAGCAACACTCACATTCGGAAAACTGCATGTTCAGTAAAAACGCTACACATTTCACTTGGTCAAGCAAAAACATTTGCCCACATGAACTGCAAACATGTATAGGCACCCTTTTGTACATGGTAAACTAAATGCTAATAAACTGGACACATGTAGCGGTGGACTGTCATGCTAGTAGTCATCCAAACACACATCTTCATGCATTTCACAGTATTTCCACTTCTGCATTACATACCTGTATGTAACTAAACCCCATTTTATGTTGTTAAAATTTAGCAAAATGAGACTTCCGCTGTGTGGCTTTGGAACCATTTTTTAAAGTTTTGTGATTCAAGCAAAAGTTGATGTTAAGTTGTCTATCTCGCCTTCATTCTTGCTGGATGGGTCCGGAGCCGATCCTCGGCTCCAACTCGGCCACTCTAAAAGCTCGAGAGCTAGTTCCACCGGCTCGAGGCTCCCCTATATCCCACAATGCTAGGTGGTAACTCCCCAGATCTCGTTTGCCGCTATAGCGATCGAGGTGCTTTTTCAACCGGTTCGTCAGGTTAGTTGAAATATTTAGTTGTATCACTAGATAGACCCCTTTAAGTTAGTTTTTCCTCATAGTTTTAAAAGTTAAATAGTAGTTGGAGTGACTGTGTTTTTGTAGGGATTTAATTTCTAAGTTAATTAGTATTTTTTAATTTAAAATTTTACAAGTGTAATCGGTTTGTGTGTGTGTGTGTGTTTGTGGTTACACTTGGACTTTTCTTGGTCATGTCCAAAGAATCGAAGGTCTCAGGCTTCAAGAAGTGTGACTCGTGCTTTCAGAAGATGTCTCTGACAGACGGTCACACTTCTTGTGTTTACTGCCTGGGGCCTTTGCACCTGCAGGACTCATGTGCTGTTTGCTATGGCTTCAGCCCTAGAGTCCTGCAGGAGCGAAAAAATAAACTTATATTAAGGGGCTTATTGAAGCCTGAGGGTCCCTCGACTCAATCCTCGGGGAAACCCTCTAAGCCTTCCAGATCTTCGGCTCCGGTCTCTGAGCCGTCTTCTGGGGGTCCTAAGGCTGTCCGAACATCGGCTCCGGCCGGAGCCGATGAATCTCGAACACATGCCCCTACTATTTCCTCGGCCCCGGCCGGAACCGAGGAAGACATAACTGAGTCGGCTCCGATCAAGTTGTCGGAACCGACATCTAGGAAAAGGTCCCGATCTCCATCTATCGGCTCCGTTCATTCGGCTCCAGCATCACCTTTGCTGTCTGAACGGAGCCATAGATCTCACTCCTCTAGGTCTTCCAGACTATCGGATCATGACCTTCAGAGAGTAGTGAGTCGACTTCTTAAGTCCAAGGCACTAGCCCAGATGCTTCAAAGTCCGACTGAACAGTCGAGAACTATTCCCATTACTCAAAATGTTCCTCCTCTGACTCTTTTGAGTTCGGAGCCGGGGTGGCTCGGACCCGAGACTGTGGTGGCGTCGGAACCGATACCTTTGTCTTCGGTGCCGTCGTCTGCTCCGATGTCTTCCTTGGAGGAATCTCGGCACCGGACTTCCCTCGTCGGCTCCGAGGGGGCGAGTGGCATCGGACCCTTGGCCGACCCCGCTCTCCCTCTCGGTGCTTCGGCGCTGGTGAGTTTGGCTCCGACATCGGCCTCGGAGCCATCACTGTCGGTGCCAGGGGAGGTTTTCAGCTTTTCGGATGGGAGACCTCCGGCTCTGCCTGACGGGGGGGTGCCTTCGAGGTCATGAGGACCGTGTTAGAACCAGGTTCAACTCCACAGTCGGCTCCTTCTGCCCCTCCCTCCACGGTGCCTCCAGTGATTTCTGCTCTCTCTCTCATCCCCGACCGTAGAGAGCCAGCTCCTCAAGTTTCCCCAGTGGGGATCTCCTCCTCTTCCGAGGCCTCTCCTGACCCGGTAGGAGAGCCCCCTAGGAAGAGGCAGTGCAAGAGGAAGCACATTGACTCCCCTGAGTCTGTCACCTCTGACACTGATTTAGAGGATTCTGAAGGTTCCCCTCGTTCCCCCTCTGAAGATGTCTCCTTTGCAGATATCCTCGAAATCTTAAAACAGAGGGGGAATTGGCCAGCCCTCAACCCTTCAGAGGATGAATCAGTGTATCTTGAGGAGTTCGGCTCTCGCCCTTCCACCTCCTGGGTGTCCCCTCCCTTTGACCCCCTTATGCAAGTGGTGGCAAAGAAGGCCTGGGCGGCTCCTGATTCAGTGGAACCCGCCCCCAGGAAACCATCAAAATTCATCACTGCCCCCAAGGACAAAGAATTTTTAACCAAAGGCGTCTCTGTTGATGCTATGGTGGTGGCTGCGGCCACCAAGAAGGAGTTAGCTGATCCTTCAGTGCCTGTTCATCCTCCTAACAAGGAGTCTAGGTCGATGGACAGGTACGGGAAGCGGATGTTCTCGTCAGCGACCTTTACTATGCGATCGCTGAATTACCTGTGTCATTTCACTCGTCTTCAGAGGGATTTGCTCAAGGAAGCGAAATGTTAAAGGACCCAACAGCTGCGGGTTTTCAGGATAGAATGAACTCTCAGCTGGCAACCCTTAATTCTATAACTAACTCCTCCATGCGCCTCCTTTCATATGCGGCGGATGGAGCAAGTAGAGCGGCAGGTACAGGTGTAGCCTTGCGTCGGCACGCCTGGATGCGGCTATGTAACTTTGCGGACCCTTTCAAGGCGTCCTTCACTAATTCCCCCTTTGATGGATCATCCCTCTTTGGTCCTCAAGTGAAGGAAACCCTGACTAGGTGCGAGACTGATGGCAAAACTCTCTCTGCCATCGGAGTCCGTTTTTCTACTCCTTCTAGGCCTTTCCCCAAAGGCCAGAAAGGGGGAAAGATGTGGTTCCGCAAACAATCTCAGGGAGATTTGCCTGATGCACAGAGTCAATTCCCCTCTAGAGACAGAGGGGGGAACAATAATGGTAATCGCCGTCCTAAAGGCAGAGGGGGCCCACAGAATCAGGGCAGTCGAGAATCCTTTTCCGACAAGCCTTTTCAGCATCCCTGAGGTGTTGCCCGACTGTCCACCTTCGGAGGCAGTCGGGGGAAAATTATCGCTGTACCCAGAAGCCTGGCTATCCCTAACTTAAGACAAGTGTGTACAGTCTATCATTTCCGAAGACTACAGAATCCCATTCCTTTTCATTCCAAAGCAATCCAAAAAATCCCTTCCAGACGTTCCACCCAGTCAAAGGGAGCAAGCAGCATTAGAAATTTCAAAGCTGCTCGCAAAAAGAGCCATTCAACCAGTTCCAGCAGACCAAACAGGATCCGGAATCTACTCCAAATTCTTTTTGGTTCCAAAGAAAACAGGGGACTGGAGACCCATTTTGGATCTCAGCAACTTGAACAAGTTTGTCAAGAAAACAAAGTTCCGGATGGTCACGCTGCAGTCCATTCTACCCCTTTTGGGGTGGGACAACTGGATGTGCTCGATAGATCTCCAGGACGCGTACTATCACATCAGAATGAGTCGACGCTCCAGGAGATTCCTCCGCTTCAGGCTGGGAACCAGTCATTTCCAATTCAGAGCCCTGCCCTTTGGTCTCACTACAGCCCCCCGAGTGTTTACCAAATGCATGGCAGTGGTAGCCTCTCATCTGAGACGACAAGGATTCCAGGTGTTTCCTTATTTAGACGACTGGCTCCTTACAGCCCCTACCAAGCATCTTTTGCTTCTCGCCAGAGACTACACCTTTCACACATGTCAGGCACTAGGCATTTCAATAAATTTCGAAAAGTCTGTCTTGTCGCCTTGTCGTGTTATTACCTTTATAGGTGCAAATCTAGACACAGTCAACATGTCAGCCAGACTCACAGAGCAGAGAATAGCAGACATACACAGACAGGACTCTCTTGTCTTGCAGAGCAACAAAACAAAGTCAAAGCCAGATTGATCCTGAAAGTCTTAGGCATCATGGCGGCGGCCATCCCTCTTCTACCATTAGCTCACTTCCATATGAGAATTTTACAATGGATGCTCTTCACACAATGGTCTTTCCAATGACTTCCAATGTCCCATCCTATTCGGATAACTCATTCGTGCAAGAATCATCTCTCTTGGTGGATCACATCTCCCCAGCTCCACCTAGGGAGACCTTTTGTCCCTTCCCCCTCCGGTTGCTACAGTGACAACGGACGCCTCCTTGATCGGGTGGGGGGGTGGGGCATTACCAGGGCAGGACAGTCCAAGGCATGTGGCAACCTTTCGAGTGCCACTTGCACATAAATGTCCTAGAGATGAGAGCAGTGCTTCTAGCGTTGCTAGCCTTACAAGACTCTCTTCCCAAAGGAACTATAGCAATTCAGACAGACAACATGTCTGTAGTGTGGTACATCAACAAACAAGGCGGAACCAGATCTTACCCCCTATGTCGAGAGGCACTCAGACTGTGGCAATGGGCGATTTCTTCTCAGAGGTTTCTGTTAGCAACGCACATTCCCGGGAAGTCCAATGTGATTGCAGACAAACTGAGCAGAGCTATTCTCATGCCTCACGAGTGGTCTCTGAACAATTCAGTGTTGGAGAAAGTTTTTCAAAAGTGGGTCCGGCCTTGCTGCGACCTTTTCGCTACTCCCCAAAACAGCAAGTGCGACGATTTTTTCACCCTCTTTCCCCAACCAGGCCACCCCAGCAGAGACGCTCTAGTGCACGATTGGCCCCGGGGACTTCTATATGCTTTTCCTCCCTTCCCACTGATATCTCAGCTAATACAGAAAGCCATTGCTCAGAAAGCCTCCATGATCCTTATTGCCCCTTACTGGCCTCGACAAGTTTGGTTCCCGTTTCTCCACCGTTATCTGTTGGAGCAACCTTGGCATCTGGACCCAGTTCCAGACCTCTTGACCCATCAGTCAGGTCAGTTGCACCACTCCCTTCCTTCTCTGAACCTCACAGCGTGGTTCCTCCATTTCCAACTCTAGCCAGGCTTCCTCTGATATCTCGCTCAGTTAGAGATATTTTGATAGCCTCTCATAAATCTTCCACTCGGAAGATTTATCATAACAAGTGGAAACGTTTTTCCTATTGGGCGCAGTCAAAGAATATAGATCCTTTCACTGCTTCCATTCAATCAGTTCTAGACTTTCTAGCCGAACTTTTCCATTCAGGTTCGTCTTCGTCTACCATCAGAGTTCAATTGGCAGCAATATCGAACTTTCATGTTGGAGTCTCAGAGTCCTCCATTATGTCTCACAAACTCTGCAAAGCCTTTTTAAAGGGAGTTTTTCTCCTCAAACCACCAATCAGGGATCCTCCTCCTCAATGGGATCTCAACTTGGTTCTGGCGTCCTTAATTCTTCCCCCCTTTGAACCTGCGGCTTCATGTTCAATAAAGTTACTATCTTGGAAAACACTCTTTTTAGTAGCTATCACTTCAGCTAGAAGAGTCTCTGAACTCCATGCTCTGTGTAGTCGACCCCCTTATCTTGTGTTTCATAAGGATAGGGTGTCCTTACGTACTAACCCGTCCTTTTTGCCCTAGGTGGCTTCACTGGCAAATTTGAATCAAACCATTGAGCTTCCTGTCTTCTTCCCTAATTATTCTAATAGGTCAGAACAAAAGTTACACTGTTTAGATGTTCATCGCCAACTTAGGTACTATTTAGACAGGACCAAACAATTCAGGAAGTCTGATCAACTGTTTGTTTCTTATGCAGAAGGTAGAATGGGCCTTCCAGTTTCTAAAGTATCTCTCTCTAGATGGCTTACTTCGTTGATTACCCTTGTGTATGAGATCAGACATCAACAGTTGCCATCCAAACCCAGGGCTCATTCAACTAGAGCTTTAGCCACTTCTATAGCTTTCCAAGATAGGCTGCCTATTGATTTGATTTGTTCTGCAGCTACTTGGGCTTCTCCCCATACCTTCATTTCTCATTATAAGTTGGACTTGGCCACTAGAGACCGAGCCAACTTTGGTTCCACTGTACTCAAGAGTCTGTTCCGATAGGCCACCCGGGACAAGGTGCTAGGGACGCGGTCCCATCCAGCAAGAATGAAGGTGAGATAGACAACTTAACATTTAGAAGTTATGTACCTACCATAGCGTTCCATGTTAGTTGTCTTCTTCTCGCCTTCTTTCTTGCGTCCCACCCTCCTTCCCCCTGGCCAGGACAGATCTAGAGGAGTTTTCTTTTGTTCCTTTTATGGAATTTACTTGCTGGGCTTAGCTTTCAAATGAGATCTGAGGAGTTACCGCCTAGCATTGTGGGATATAGGGGAGCCTCGAGCCGGTGGAACTAGCTCTCGAGCTTTTAGAGTGGCCGAGTCGGAGCCGAGGATCGGCTCCGGACTCATCCAGCAAGAAAGAAGGCGAGAAGAAGACAACTAACATGGAACGTTATGGTAGGTACATAACTTCTAATTCATCCAAATTATTTATACCTATGTAACCACCAAAAATACACACACACACACACACACACACACACACACACACACACACACACACACACACACACACACGTATAATACATAACAGACATACATTTTATAACTGGGGGGGGGTTGACATAATGGTTAAGGTGTTTACTTCACAGGCAAGAGGTACATGGTTTGATTTTTACAAAGGAAAATTAGGTAGGCATAAAATGGCCCACAGTGGCACCTTACCTATAATTGTTATTGTGCTTTCTTTGGCAGCACATATACTAAAATGAGATTGATACAGAGAATATTAGCATGGCCCAGAGCAAGGATTACATGCAAATTCAAGAAGCATTCCATGTTTTGGCTCCCCAGCTATGTGAAACAGAGTTCCTCTTTAACCCAATTCTAAGTGTAACTTTGACAAATGGCTGTGGTACAGGAAATTCATCCCTGATTTGGCACCTATGTCTCTAATGGACACAGACACCTGTAAATGGTTCATCTTCCAGGTTCCTACTTGTAAATGTTTCATCTCACAAGCCCCTGCTTACACTTATGAAGGTTACCAGCAATTGACAGAGATTTGGGATGCAATGGTAGGCTTAAAAAGGCCCTTGTGGTTATTAGCCTAGTACATACCCATGAACCTGTATGTATACACAGATGTGTGTGTGTGTGTGTGTGTGTGTGTGTGTGTGTGTGTGTGTGTGTGTGTGTGTGTGTGTGTTTATCTATTGTTTGTTGATCTCATTAGTCTCATTAGGCCAGTGAACTATTTTCATGCGTGACTCAAGGTTTTATCCATACTGAATAGTAAAAATTTGGCCAGGGCAGCCGTGGAAATCCCCTACACTTTTGAGTAAGCCCAGTGGGGTCTTTTACATCTACCAGTGCAACAACTGACTCAGACAGATGAGATCTTGACTTAATATCTCATCCAAAGCATGACACACTCAGAACTGCATCACCCCCTTTACCTTATGCTACACTGAGGTGTCAGGAATATAAAATTAATTGAAGCACCTGTGTTGGGAATAGAACCTACAGTTTTTTAATCTGCGAGGATCAAAGGCGAATATTCTGTCTGTTGAGCCCCTGACATAGGCTCCCAATGCACATGTATATTATATACTGAATATACACACTCTTTTACTCACACCATGTGTCTATCTTTCTCACTATTTATATATACATATCTATATTTATCTATATCTATAAATATATGTATGCGTGCATAGACAGATATATAGATATACATAGAGAGAAATATAAAATCATCATCCCCCTTTTCCCTTTTACTACATGGGGTTGGGGCATTGTATCAACTGTAACCAACTCTTTCAGTTCAGTGCCACTCTCAGACTTACTTCGACACTCACAGCTGATTGTCACAATCAGTCTCTTTGCTGAAAGTCTTTATTTCCTCTTGCTTCCCCCTTGAATCTCTAAATCTTTTTCACTAAATCATTTCTGCCTTCTTGCCTATATTCTTGAACCACTGTAATTTATTCTCTTTGATCTTCTCTGCAATTCAAGCTATTTTTACTTCTGCTCTGATGTTTTCATTTCTCTCTGTCCTATTTTGACTTCTGCTCTGATGTTTTCATTTTTTCTCTGTCCCACAGTGTGCACAACACTATCCATTCTAAGCACTTCATCCTCATCTCCTCTAGCTTCCTCAACTGCTCTACCTTCATACTACAAGTTTCAATACCATTCAGAAGTAACAGTTACACCACCATTTTGTGCACCATATTTTCAGCTTACTACTACTTATAGTACTACTATATATATATATGTGTGTATAGATTACTGCAGTCATTGTTCATTTCACTTTCTTTATAAACTGACATCAGAAATGTACACAGGCAGGGCTACAGCTAAGAATTTGTGGACCTTTTTACACATCTTGAGTCAAGGCCTCCCTTGCCACCCACTACTTTGTAACAATATTAACCTATAAAACCTGTAACCTAATAAAAGGTGAGAATTCCTTGAAACAGGTTGTTTCAAGATGAAGCTTATAGGGCTACTTGTTTCAGTGGAACCATCAACATAACTGTATGCTGTACCGATATAAATTGTACAAATTAATTAATACATAAAAAAAACATTGCACATGATACTGGTGACACTTACAGTTTTGCAAGACCCTTGGTAAGTTGTAATCCTCTCATATTGACAGTGATCACTTTAGCCAACAGTGCCAAAGTTTAAAGATAAAAACTGTAGAGAGCTGTTAAGACAAAAAGAGTCACCACCACCATCATCATCAGCTCCCTTTTTCCCATTTTCTACATGGGGTCGGGGTGTCAGTATCATGTTAACTGTTGCCATCTCTCTCGATTCAGTGCCACACTCCTGCCTTCTTCAACACTCATGCCTGACTGTCCCAGATCTTCTTTCACACAATCCGACCACCTCTTTGCTGGACACCCTCATTTCCTCTTACCTTCTTCCTGTCTGTCCCAAATCTTCTTCATCAGATTGTCTTCTGCTTTTCTGCACATGTGCCCAAACCACAGTAATATGTTCTCTTTGATCCTTTCTGAAATTGGAGCTACTTTGGCTTCTGCTCTTATATCCTCATTTCTTTACCTGTCCCACAGTGTGCATCCTACTATCTTTCTCAGGCACTTCATTTCCATTGCCTGTAGCTTCTTCATCTCCTCTGCCTTTACTGACCACTTTTCTGTACCACACATCACCACTATTTTGTACACCTCACTTTTCAGCTTCTTTGGCATTCTTCTGCCATATACTACAGCTGGCCCTCTATGCCAGATGGCCGCAGCCCCCTGATTCTAGCTTTGACCTCTTCATTCAAAATTTCCTTCTCATCAACCACCCTTCCCAGATACCTGAAGCTCTGTCTTCTCTTCTAACTCAGTTGCCATCTTCATCTGATTTCCCCAATTTGATGCCATTACCACTGTCTTATCCGTACTTAGTTTCATCCCATGTGCCATCAGTTAAGCATTACATTCCCCTAGCCGCAAGTTCTTGCTCAGAGTCTGCCTGTAATGCTAGATCTGTCCCCTCCGACCTGTTTGCTAAGGTACTCCATCACCAGCATGAATAGCAGTGGGCTCAGAGCTGAGCCGTGATGTGCACCCACTCCCACTGGGAACACCTCTTTGAGACTTAACACTGTTCATACTTGAGTCATTGGTTCCTTGTACATAGCCTGCACTAATTGTACCGGTGTTTCCTGGATACTTTGAACCACTGCAGTACTGCCCAAATCAACTTTCTTGGGACCTTGTTGTATGCTTTTTCCAAGTCTAAGAATGGCCAGTTGGACTTTTTCCTCATCTCTAGCTTCTTCCCTACTATCTGTCTCACTGCAAACATCAGGTCGTTTGTGTTACATCCTGATCTGAATCCAAACTGTTCATCTCCCATCTTGCTTTCTAACACTCTGCCTATCCGTTTGTCAGTCTCCCTCTCCACAGCTTTCATGCAACATGTCAGAAGTTTGATACCGTATACTGCCCACAGTTGTGGATATCCCCTTTGTCCTTGTACACTGGCATTAGTATGCTTATTATCCAGTCATCTAAGATACACCTTTGTCTCCATACTGCCATGAGTACCCTCAGCAGCCATTTCTACCCTATCTCATCCAGCATCTTTATCATATCTCCTGTAACCTCATCTGAGCCTGCTGCTTTCCTGACTTAATTTGCCTAAGTCCTATTCTTACTTCTTCTAGCGTGAGCTCCTTTTCTTCTCTGATTGTAGGCTGTGTCTGAGGCAGTACAGCTTCAGTTGGGTTTTCTTATCATAGGATCATAGGAGATTACTAGGCTAATGGTTCTGGGACCTTTACAAGCCTAGCCAAGAATTTATCTCCAGAAAAGAAACCACAATCAGCACCTGCCACCTCTGTCAATGAGGGACACAGGTGGAACCCCTGAGATAAAGTTGTGGTTGCCCATTGATTCATCAAGGTTGCGATTGAAGATGGTCAGCGACATACTTTGCATGACGTGTATGGGGAGGCTATTCCAGAGAAGGGGCAGCCTCTAGGAGACAACCCTGTCTCTCCAGCAGGTTTTGTTAATGTCACATATTAGATTTAAGCCTTTCGATCAGGTACTATGCGAGGAGTTAGACTTATGGATATGGAGCATCTCTAGTAGAGCAGGGTCTGAGATTGCCTTGTAGGCAAAACACAGGTCACCTCTGAGTAATCTGTACGATACAAAGTAGAGTGAGAGTGATTTGAGCCTGTTCACATAGGACAGGTGTTGGAGGCTATGGATTCTCTCTGTGAGGTATTTATGTGGCCATTCCAGTTGGTGCAGGTGTTTAGAGAGGTACATACCAAACGGAGAGTTGTACTCAATTACTGACCTAATGAGGGAGGAGTACAGAAAGGTAATAGCCTCCTTTTTTTCTGGATGCAATCCCTTTATGTATGAGATGAACCAAGTAAAAGTCTTTTCTGACCACTGCCGCTACATGATGGTCAAATGTGAGATTGTTGTCAACTTGTGTACCCAGGTCTCTCACCGCAGGTTGTGTGCTTAGGGTGTTGCCGATAATGTGTAATCAGTAGGGACCGTGTTTTTTGCCAAATGGTATGGTATTACATTTTTTTGCATTTAACTTAAGGCCATAACTTTGGCACCAGTCATTTGTTGCTGTGAGACCCTCTTGGAAGTATGTTAACATCATTTGGGGAGTCAATGACAGCACCTAATTTACAGACGTCTGCAAACTTGGTCAGCCACAGGCCTTTTGTCTTTGCCTGATAAGTAGATGCCAAACAACAGGGGTTCCAGGACAGATCCCTGGGGGACACCACTAGTGACAGGCTTGCTATCAGAGGTAATGGCAGCTATTTTGACCTTGTGCGTCCTATCAGTGAGCCATTTGGCCACCCAGCTGATGAGATAGGGATTTACACCAAGTTTTATTAGCTTTTTGATTGTGTTAAAGGCTTTGGCCAAGTCAAGGTAAGCTGTGTATAGTGACTTTCCCTCATCCAGTGCCTTGGTGACATGCACAAAAAGTCAGCCAGGCTCAACAGGCAAGATCTGCCCTTGATGAATCCGAACTGGATGGAGTCAAGTGCTTGGAGATTGCCTATGTCCTTGTTTATGAGGCCCGTAATAATACCTCCATGGCCTTACAGATCAGACTTGTCAAGTTAATGGGGCGATAGTTACCAGGGTTAGTAGTGGCACCACCTTTGTGCAAAGGAATGACAATGGCAGTTCTCCACTCTGCTGGAATGAAGCCTGTACTTGGGCTACGGTTGAATAGGGTGCTCAATGGTGAGGCTAGTTATTGCTGGAGATGTTGGAGAATACAGCCTGATATACTATCAGGTCCCATGGAAGCTGTGTTCTTTGGCTTGGATAGGGCCTTTAACACATGATCTATGGAGATGTGAGGTGTGGGGCAAGTATCAGGGATGTCAAATGGGCCTTTAGTAGGGGCCAAGGGGATGAAGTTTGTGATGAACCTGCTAGCAGGTTGGCTAAGTCAATAGGATCAGTGTAAGTGGCACCATTAAGAACTAATTTGGAAGAAACCTGGGCTTTGCCATGGAGGTTTCTGACGTAACTGAAAAAGGCTTTGTGGTTAGCCTTTGTTTTGGAGCCTAGTTTTGATTTATAATTGGCTTTGGAGGTTTTCACTAGTGATCTAATTTGCTTGTTGAGGCTAACGAGGGAGTTTTTCCAGTTGGGAATTTGTGCCTTTTTACCCTTGGACAGCAGTTTCTTCCTTTTGTTGTAAAGCCTGTTGATCATTCAGAAGCTGCTGGAAGTATTCTTTCCATCTGCCTTTAATGTCTTGTGGACTAGTGAGCAGGTTGTTGCTGGCATCCCTTATGAAGGGTGTCTGACTATCTTCTTTATCTTTCTGCTTTTGTCTTGCAACCTTTTTTGTGCCACTTACTGAGTCACTTTCCAGAAGCTGGTAGAGTGCCTGCAATGCCCTGTTCTTTTGTTAACCAACCAGTACTTCTTCCTAGCCCTGTCCATCTTTTCTATCTCCCACTTTTTCCTGCACTCTCTTTCTTTTGTTGACTTCCTGGACTTCTTTACTCCACCACCAGCTTTCCTTATGTACCTTATTTCCATACCTAGCTCGGCCACATATCTGTTCTGTAGTCCTCACACATGTTGTTTTGAGGCATAGCCATTCTTCAACTCCAACTATTTCCTCCTCTTCTTGAGGTGCTCGAGCCTGAATAATTCCTTGAACTGCTGTCCTTTCTCTCCAGTCAACCAAGGTCATCAGCCTGATCTGTTTTGACCTTAGAGCTTTCTCTGACCATTGTTTGCAGCTGATTATGTCAACCAGTGTTTTTTGCTATGGACCAATTGTTTCACAAGGGATGGTTTTGCAGACTGGGAATGACTTTGTAGTCACTGATTCTACCTCTGTGCCCTTTCTTTACTAGGAAGAAGTCCACTTGAGTTTCATGTTGGCCACTCTTGTATGTGATCTTGTAACTGTCTCTTTTTCTGAACCATGTGTTAGCTACTGCCAATCACTGAAAATGAAAACGATAACGAATTTACAAAAGCATTGGTTATCACTTTCACGCAGGAATACCAAATTATAAAGGAAATATTTATGAATAATTGGGGGATCCTAATGGATGAACCCCATTGTAAAAAATATATAAATGAGGTCCCTAAAATTGTATATAGAAAAGGGAAAAGTTTTAAAGACTTACTTAGATCAAATACTCAAAATACTAATAATAAAAAGGTAATGAATGGAATGCATAAGTGTGGTACCTGTAATTGGTGCTATAAAATCTATTTAGGGCAGAGTTTTCATATAAGAAATAAAAAATACTTTTAAAATAATAAATACAATTGTAAGTCAAAAGCCGTAGTTTATTTAGCCATATGTGATTCATGTGCCTCATTTTATGTAGGCAAAACGGAAAGAGCTTTATCCCAGAGAATCTACGAACATGAATATGCAATTAAGAAAAATAAAATGAACAATGCCCTAGCGAAGCATATTGATGAATATAATAATCATCAGTTTTATTTTATTGTGATAGATCAAGTAGAGATAAAAGATAAGACTCCTTGGAATTTAATACTCGAACAAAGAGAATTACAATGGCAAATTAAACTACAGGCAGATACATGGCCTGGTATAAACGAAAGAAGCACCATAGCACCAGTACTTAAATTAAAAGCATTGAATAGGAAGAAAATTAAAGATTAAGTAGTGATTTTTGAGCATTAATAAGATAAGTAGTTAATGATAATAATTTTTAATATTAATTTTTATTATAATATTTATAATTTTGATGAATAAAATATTATAAATCTTCATAACAAAGGGTATGTTAGTTAATAGTATTTGTATAGATTTAATATTATTTAATATGTTTTATAGATTTTTAGAATGGTGAAAAATTTCTTAATAAAGATTTTATAAAATTATTTATTTATAATTCTTTAAGTATTATATAATCTTCTTCCAAGTAGGCTGATATCATATGTCATGTTCATAGCGATCTTATATTAATGGTTTTATATTCATATATTAATATTGCTTTTTATATTATTTGAATAAAAATT
Organism: Protopterus annectens; assembly: GCF_019279795.1. NCBI lineage: Eukaryota > Metazoa > Chordata > Ceratodontiformes > Protopteridae > Protopterus > Protopterus annectens. The sequence continues at coordinate 838,666,297 of NC_056746.1, forward strand.
TAAAATAATTTATTTAATGGTAAATATTGATAGTATTAGTTATTTTAAATGCGCATAATTGCTAATGGAAAGAATATATATAATAACTCAAAATAATACATATGCGAGACAAGTCAAAATATTTTCAAACACCCATTTTTTTTATTACTGGTCATGCTCGGGTTGTATTAGTCATGTGAGCGGGATTTTTTGAAGAAAGTGAAGGTTATATAAGGAAGTGATGTAATTCAACTGATTGTCTGATGAAGTTTAAAACTTTTTAAACGAAAGCGCTTATCATTTATCGTTTGTATAGGTGAGGTTATTCGATTGTTTATTTTAAGTTTGTTTAAGTTACAAGTTCGTTGTTTCATATAAAATAAAATAATTTATGCGTTAAATCCAGCTGGTGGCTTTTCGCTTTTGCTATTTAGTAGTTTGTCGTTTTTTTCGGCTGTAACTTTTCTTCATTAAGCTTTGTCCATTTTATTCAAGGGCTATAACTTATGTGTTTGATAGTATTGTATGTTGATACATATAAAGATGTTTAAATAACCTATTCAAGTTAGAGGGTTGTTTATTGTTTCTTAAAAGTATTTTATTTTTTTTGATAACCTGTTTGAGTTAGAAGACTCTCATACTGTGTGGTGTTTCTGATATTTTGTGTTCAGGATGACAAGTAAGCAAAATAAGGATACCGTGGAGACCAGGGTCTCAGTTTTAAAGGATGTCCAAAGTGTTAGCAGAAATTGTCTATCACTGATGGGCACTCTGAATGCGTATATTGTTTAGGAGCCCTGCATTTGCAGGAAAGTTGTTCCACTTGTCATTCTTTCACCTCGAGGGTGCTTCAAGAGCGAAAGAATAAATTGATATTAAGGGGTTTGTTAAAGTCTTCCTTTGCTGAGGATTTAGAGAAAGGTCAAGCTCCATTAAAAAAGATTTCTTCACCTTCTTCATCCAAGTCTGAGAAAAGCTCTAAGAGACCATCTTCAGTTTCTTCAGATGGTTCGGAGCCTTCAAAAAAAATTCAAAAATTCTTGGAGCCGACCACATTGACTCAGACTTCTACCTCGGCTCCATCTGTGTCAGAGCTGATGGTAGTTCTAGCTAGGAGCCGATCACCAGTTTTAGAGCCAGTGTCTCCTAAGCTCCGATCCCCAATTTTACAGTCTGTGGCATCACTGACTCCATCATCTCATTCTTCCAGAATTCTTTCAGATTTGGACATGGATCATTTGGTGCAGAAGCTTTTGAGGACACCGGCTCTTGCAAAAATTTTGTCGATACCGACCCAGCTGGCTTTGGGTCTGACCAGATCAGTTCTCCCTTCTTTGATTCCTCCTCCAACCTCTGCCATGGTTTCGAAACCAGAATGTGTGGAGTTGATAGTTGTGGACCCTACAGTACCGAAGCCTTCTTCTGTTCCTACTGGTCAGACTACCTCAGCGTTGACCCGGGGGGTCTGGGGGCCGCCACTCTCCAGTTGCTCTGGGGGGGGGGGGCAGCCGGACTGAGCTTTTATCGGTTCCATTACCTATCGGAGCATCGGCTCGGATGAGTTCGCTCCTACTTCAGCCTTGGAGCCATCTCTCATGCCTCCAGGGTGGCTTCTGGTTCTTCGGAGCCAGAGTTTTCCTCGGGTCATGGAGGGGGTGCCTTTGCGGTCATGAGCAAAGCATTGTCCCTACGGACATCCAGTGTTTCAGATCTACCATTCCTTCCCCTAGATTTTCAGGTCCATGTTCTGCACCATATGGCTCACAGTGTAGAGATCCAGAGCCTCATGATGCCCCACAGGACGTACCTTTCTCTTTGGAAACCTCACCAGAAGCCCCATCTGAGGAGGCACCCCGAAAGAAGACATGTAAGAGGAAACATCTAGACTCCCCTGAGGAGTCAGTGACATCTGACATGGACCTTGATGATTCAGAGAGGTCCCCACAGTCATCTTCTGTAGATGTCTCATTCGCAGACATCCTAGAAGTCCTTAAAGAGAGAGGCGGCTGTAAGGCCACTAACCCTTCTGATGAGGAGTTCGTGTACATGAAGGTTTTGGTTCTCGACCTTTTGCCTCTTGGGTTTAGTTTGTCAGAATGCGTGGGATTCTCCAGATACTGTGGAATCTGTCCTTAGGAGGCCTAACAAATTTATCATTACACCAGAGGACAAATCTTTCTTGACCAAGGGGGTATCAATAAATACTATGGTGGTTGCAGCGGCCACAAAAAGAGATGTTTGAGATGTCCACATCTGTCCATCCACTGAACAAAGAGTTGCATACAATGGGCAGGTATGGAAAGCACATTTTCTCATCAGCGATCTTTACTCTACTGTTCCTGAATTATCTACATCACTTTACAAGGCTACAGCGAGATCTCCTAAAGGAGCTTGGAAATACTCTCCAGGGTAATGTAGCTGCTGGAGTCTCCAATAAAGTAACTTCTCAGCTCTCCACCCTAAACTATATAGTTAACTCTACCATGATGCTCATTCCGTATGCAGCCAATGGAGCAGGCAGATCAGCAGGTTCAGGAATTTCCCTTAGGAGACATTCTTGGATGCGGTTGTGTTCATTTGCAGAATGCTTTAAGTCATCCTTTATCAATACCCCTTTTGACGGCTCATCCTGGTTTGGGCCCAAAGTAAAGGAAACACTAACTAGGTGTGAGCAGGAAGAGTCCGTTTTTCCACTCCTTCAAGACCATATCCTAAGGGTCAAAAGGGTGGAAAGATGTGGTTCTGTAAAATAAAGGGTGCCTTTCAGGACACACTTAGTGAACCCCCCTCCAGGGGCAGGGGAGGGGGTAATAATGTAAGATGCCAGCCACGTGGCAGAGAGGCTCCACAGAATCAGGGTGACTGAGAATCTTTCTTTGGTAAGCCCTTTCAGCGTTCCTGAAGGGAAACCAAGCTGCTATACTCTGGAGGCAGTTGGGGGTCACTTGTGTTTGCATCCTGACGCCTAGCTAAAAATGACAAAAGACAAATGGGTGCAAAGGATCATATCCAGAGTGTATTCTATTCCCTTCTTCAATCCTCCCACAACCTTGAGAAGAATTCCGGACGTTTCACCCAGTCACAGGAATCAGGCAGCAACCGAAACCCAAAGGTTGCTAGAAAAAAGAGTCATCCAACCAGTCCCCACAGACCAGATAGAATCCAGAACTTATTCAAGATTCTTTTTAGTTCCCAAGAAAATGGGGGACTGGAGACCTATATTGGATCTCAGCACATTAAACAAGTCAGTAGAAAAGACAAAGTTCTGGATGGTCACGCTACAGTCAATCCTTCCCCTTTCTGGGAAAAGATGATTGGATGTGCTCTATAGACCTCCAGGATGAGTACTACCACATAAAGATGGACAAGCCATCTAGGAGTCACTTGCACTTCCGGCTGGGACAGTCACTACCAATTCCAAGCACTGCCCTTTGGACTGACTACAGCCCCCAGAGTGTTCACCAAATGTATGGCAGTAGTTACAGCCCACCTGAGGGGTGCAGGATTCTGGGGGTTTCCATGCCTAGATGACTGGCTCCTTATCGCCACTACCAAGCAGCTACTACTACAGGCAATAGACAGCACTTTGGACCTATGTACTCAACTTGGGATCACAGTCAACTACAGAAAATCTGCCTTATTGCCATCGCAGCATAGCACATTCATAGGTAAAGAGTTAAACTCAGTAGCTATGATGGTAACTCTTCCACAAGGACGAATACAATCTCTTTGCATGCAAATTCAAAATCTACTTTTGAGAACGAGAGTACAAGCAAGAACTGTTCTCAAAGTTTTAGGGACAATGGCAGCAACTGTCACCATACCCTCCTTAGCTCGCATGCACATGCGGATTCTACAATGGCTTCTCTTTACCCAGTGGTCAGTGCAGGACTTACCGATGTCATACCAGATAATTCTGACCGAATCTTGCAAAAGGGACTTAGCCTGGTGGATAAACTCGGATCAAGTCACCATAGGCCGTCCTTTCACCCTACCTCCCCCATCAGCCACAGTGACCACAGATGCTTCCCAGATAGGGTGGGGGGCATTATCAGGGAGTAAGAACATGAGGCTCACCTGCACATCAGTGTGCTGGAGATGAGAGCCATGCTGCTGGCATTGCAAGCATTTCAACACTTTCTTCCTCCAGGCATGATTGCGATCCAGACGGACAACATCTCAGTTGTATGGTACATAAACAAGCAAGGAGGAACCAAGTCTTACCCCCTTTGTCAAGAAGCCCTCAGAGTATGGCAATGGGCGACTTCATCCCAGTGCTCTCTTATAGCAATATATATCCTGGGGATATCCAACATGATAGTGGACAAGCTCAGCAGGGAGATTCTAATGCCCCATGAGAGGTCCCTGAGACAAGACGTAGCGAAAATGATTTTTCACAAATGGAGCCAGCCTTGCTGCGATCTCTTTGCCACGTCCATGAACACAAAATGCAGCAACTATGTTGCCCTGATCCCTCCACTGGGGGAGTCACCGAGGGACGCACTTGTGCGCAATTGGCTCCAGGGTCTCCTTTATGCCTTCCTCCCTTTCCACTGATACCAAGAGTACTTCAGAAAGCCAGTTCACTGGGAAGAACATTAATCCTGATAGCGCCTTACTGTCCTTGTCAGATTTGGTTCCCCTTCCTACAGCTTCATATACAGGAAGAGCCATGGATTCTGGACCCAATAGCAGATCTCCTGACGTTCTTCAGGTGCTCTTCATCCTTCTTTCTCAACCCTCAAGCTGACAGCTTGGCTGCTTCGACTCCCAAGGTAGCCAGGTCACAGAATCTTTCATCTGCAGTCAGACACATCTTGATCTCTTCTCACAAATCATCTACAAGCAAATTATAAGTCAGTAAATGGAGGAGATTTTCTATCTAGGCTACTCAGAATATTATTGACCCATATTCAGCATCCATTTCATCTATTCTTGAGTTCTTGACTAAACTTTTTAATGAAGGAGCTGTGGCATCCACTATCAGAGTTCAGTTAGCAGCTATCTCAAATTTTCATATTGGCATTGAAGATTGAAGTATAATGTCTCACAGGCTAGCAAAAGCCTTCCTAAGCGGACCATGTACAGGCCACCCTTACCCCCATGGAATCTCAACTTTCTTTTGTCTAAAATAATTCTTCCCCCTTTCAAACCTGCATCATCATGTCATTTAAAATATCTAACCTGAAAAACTGCTTTCTTAGTGGCCATCACTTCAGCCAGAAGAGTATCAGAGTTGCAGGCCTTGTCCTCCATACATACTGTTCCACAGTGATAGAGTATCATTACATACAAACCCATCCTTTTTGCCAAAGGTGTGCTCAGAGTTTAGCCTCAATCAATCTATTGAACTACCAGTATTCTTCCCCAGATACGGCAATGAGGTGGAATACAGGCTACACTAGTTGGATGTTCATAGACAACTGTGTTTCTACTTACATGAAACAACTTTTTGTATTCTATTCAGAAAATAAAAAAGTTCTTCCAGTACCAAAATCTACTTTGTTAAACTGGCTGTCTCAATGCATTTTGTTTGTTTATAATTCAGCACATAAAGAATTCAAGGCATCAAAGCACATTAAACAAGAGCAGTATCTACTTCCTCTGCTTTCTGTGCTAGGCTACCCATTGATACTATTTGTGCAGCAGCTACATGGGCTAAACCTCATACCTTTATCACTCATTACAAAGTAGACTTGGCCTCCAGGGACAGGACCATTTTTGGTTACACTGTTCTAGAGAATGTATTCCCTTGAGCCACCCAAGAAAGAAGGTGCTAGGGACGCTATCCCATGAGTCAAGAATGAGGGCAAGATAGGACAACTGCACATAAAGAAGTTATGTACCTACCATAATGTTCTATGTGAGTTGTCCATCTCGCTATTCATTCTTACGTCCCACCCACCTGACTCCCTGCCATGATTTCTGGGAGAATGAGAGTATTGTCGGTGTAGATATTTTTCTCTTCTATATACAAATGATTGTTACATCAGCAAACAAGATTTGGGGAATGCCCTATGGCATCATGGGATATGGATAGAGCCATGAGCTAGCTGTAGACCTCGAGCTTTAAAAAAAAGAAAACGTCCGAGTCGGAACCGAGGATCGGTTCCAAACCCATCAGTCAAGAATGAAGGCGAGGTGGACAACTTACATGGAACATTGTGGTAAATACATAACTTCTTTTTTTTACACTGCAGAGTGGCTATCTGACAGCTCCATTCAATTCATTGGTGAGTTTTTTGAGATGGAAACACTCAGCATGTTTTTCAGAGGTGGGAAGAATGCCACAGAGACACAAGGAGAACATACAAACTCCAAACAAGCATTGGCCAGACGTCAGAGTATCTTTTGCTTTAGAGGTGAAGATGTTAACCAATATGCCAACTGCTCTCTTCCAACAAGGGTAGCAAATATATAATAACAGTGGGGGCACCTCCTGGGATCTTATAGAGGCACATGGAAGTAGAGTTCTTCATTGTGTCCAAGACTGCTTCATTTTGATCACAACATGTCATCTGGTTTGCCCTATAAATCTGGTATACTAGTCACATTACTTGCTGGTGTCCTGATGTTGGAGCTAAATGTCTTTGCTAGAATGTCAGTGATGCCAGTGGATTAGAACCGCTAGTACCGCAGTTTTATAGGACTATAGAATTACTTGCTGTTTTAATTTTGCAACATTACTTTTTCTTAGATTTTTGTTTAAGATGAAGCTTAGAGAAACAGTTTTTTCAGTGGAACCATCAACATAATTATATGCTGTACCAGGATAAAATGTACACATTTTATAGATGCATATGAATATGGTTTAAATTGCTGATCCCTGTGCACTAGCCATATGTAATATGCACCATATGTATGACTCTCAGTTACAAACAGACGCATTTTAATAATTATTACCTTGTTGCATTTATGACATATATTATGATTTTTTCTGTTTGTTCATTTTATTTGTTGAATTTGTTGTACATTTTTATATAAACTGCTTTTGCAAAACACTGTGATAAACTGAACACCAATGGCCTGCAGTGGCAGATAGCCTAAAACTTATGTGAGAACTTGTTTGCTTTATTTGTAGCTAGTTTGTGACTGAAAAAAAGGGAAAAAGTGGCCTAGTTCACTGACATTTCAAATAACTATAACTGTGCTGATATCCGATTGGGATACCGGTGTCTTGTACCTTTATGCTTCATGACTGAAAAGGGATTATCTTTGGTTTAAATAAATAAATAAAATACAATATAAATATATTTATTATCAAAGCTTCAATCAAAAAGTATGTAGAAGTGCTGCCAGTGATATTCAATGCATCCAGAGAGACCCAGCTGTAAATGCCCCCCCCCCCCCAGAGAGTGTCTTTTTGTGTTGTAACCAATGATGATGCGAATAATGTGCTGTAATCAAGTGCTAATAGCTTGCTTGTATTCCATAAGGACCCATTTGCACAAAAAAATGTGAATGTTCTTGTTTTGTTATGTAATTAGATTATTTGCTATAGCTGTAGCTCACAGTGGGACAGATTTGGATGTGACACATAGCTCTCAACCTCTTAGCACAAAAAATCTGGACTAAGGTAACAATAATGGAGATAAAGAGTCAACATAGGGACAAATGTTAAATATTAGTCTTATAAACTTAGAAAGTTGCTTGAATGAAAGGTTTGTTGTCATGCATTTCCTGAAGGATGTGAAGTCTGAAACTCAAATACCTGTCATTATTTACTGAATTCAGTCCTCACTGACTTGCCACAAAAATCTAGAAAACCACAAATTTTATGAGGAATAGACTAAAAATATGAGGTAAAAATCTGGCCATTCTGTGAAAATCTGCAGAATTTAGAGGTATGGCGTGAAGATACCTTGTGATTGAATGAGTTATCCCTTAGCTAACTGAGAAAAGTCATATTATGGCATACAGCTGGCCACAGTGATATACTTTGATGTATGTTAACTGTGCAGTAAACAGCGCATCTAAATTTCCATTAGTATTTCTTCTCTACTAGCATATTAATCTGGCTTCATCCATGAAAGATTAAAAGAAAACATTGTGCTCTTTTCTTTTGTGAGGGGACAAACATAGTTTGGCAAGACTGATTTGCTGGTTTTAATGCAGAGAACGCTTTTTGCAAAATTAAAACAGATTCTTGGTATAGGACAGTCATTAAGGCAAGCTGACAGTATTATTAGTAGTAAATAAAACAAGGACTATAGGCTGCATTGAATGAGTGCCAAATTTCATGAAGAGTTCTTGTTTTTTCAATGTTCAGATATTCCAGATTTGAGATTTGATTGCATTTTTTCTTGGAAACTAGAAAACCTGTATCCCTGATCATCAGCAAACTTGATTAAATATAGTCCATTTATATTAGCTTTTATGGATTTTACTGGATACTAGTCAACAATAACCCTCACTCTTACAAAACAGGCATACTTCCTGATGATATTAGTAACCACTCTCTTACCTTTATAACTAGACAAAAGATCACCATTCTCACTCAACTAAACTTTAGAACCACCCGGAACAAAAAGAACCTGATCCTAGATAACTTTCAAGCAGAGCTAAAAGTCTGCAATTGGTCACCACTAAAATATCTACCTCTCAATGAAGCAGTCTCTTTTTTTAGCAATACATTCCTAAAAATCCTTGAGCACCATGCCCCCTCTCGTACTATTAAAATTAGGAACAAACCTGCTCCCTGGCTCTCAAATGAGACAAGGCAAAAAATGAGACTGAGAAATAAAATCTGGAATATATGGAGAAGTACCAAAGACCCTATTGATCATTTAAACTTTAGACAGCTCAGGAATGCCACTAAAAAGTCAATATTCCTCGATAAAAAAACTATTACCTTGAATTCCAACAAACCCAATATCTAAACCCACAAAAATTCTGGTCAGGATTAAATAAATTACTCCATCCTGGACAAGCGAAAACACCTGCCCCCTCTAATTTGACTCCTAATTCTCCCAACCAAATTGCTGATATTTTTAACAATTTTTTTTCAGAAACTGTTCAGTATTTAGCAAATACCTTACCGCCACTGACTCATCCATGCCAACCACTGTCTCATCCTTGCCAACCACCCTACCCCAAGTATTACAACTGCAGTCTGTCCCAACATCTCTCATACACTCCTTACTTCTTAAGCTTAAACCATGCACTCCATCAGCTGACCTCCTCCCAGCTGAATACCTTCAAATGGCAGCTGGAGTGCTTGCCTACCCTGTTTCCATCCATCCATCTTAATTAACAGAACCATTACAGAAAGGTCCATCCCATCCCTCTGGAAAGTCTCATATATTATCCCACTGCATAAGGGTGGGAACTCAAATGAACTCTCAAACTTCCACCCCATAGCCGTACTTTCCCCCTTAGCAAAAATTATGGAGAGATGTATTCACTGTCAGTTACTTGATCATCTCCTCCAAAACCACCTGCTAGTTGATTGCCAGCATGGTTTTAGGCCTTTCCATAGTACTACAACTGCTCTACTATCCTTTTCTGACTGCATTAATAAAAATCGTAACAACAGCTTACTGTCCGCAGCCCTCTTTATTGACCTCTCAAAAGCATTCGATGTGGTTAATCATCAATTACTGTTAAACTCAAATCACTTTCACTAGATACCCAGACAGTTAATTGGTTCAAGTCGTATGTAGGAAATAGACAACAAGCAGTCGTCTGGGAAAATAAACTATCTACTCTTCTCCCTATAATGCTTGGAGTCCCAAAAGGCTCTATTCTGGGACCCCTCCTCTTCACTATTTTAATAAATGATCTGAAAATGTCCCTTCCACAAACCACCTGCATACATTATGCCGACAACGTAACATTAATATGTTCAGCCTCCTCGCCTGCTGGACTTCATTCGAGTACCCAAGCAGTATTTTCCTTAGTTGAAAACTGGTTCCATCAATGCTGTCTTCTCCTTAACCCCAAAAAAACTAAATTGGTACTATTCTCTCCCACACAGAAGTCTCCTGCTATCAACTTCACAATTACATCTAATAATGGTACTGTAATAACTCCGGACACAACCACCAAACTTTTAGGTGTAACAATTTATCATAATCTAAACTTCGACACACATATCAACCTAACCATTAAATCAGTTAATAAAAAACTTGGGTTTCATCTACAGACTTAAATCCTATCTCACACCTCTAGCTAGGACTGCTATTGCCCAAACTCACTTAATCTCCACCCTTCTCTATGCATCCCCAATCTTTACCAATTTATCCAAAAGTAATCTTCATAAATTGGAAACAGCCTATAATAACATAGCTAGATTTGCCACTGGTGCCCCTTTTCAAACCCACCACTGTCAAAATCTTAAATTGCTAGGATGGCTGGAATTGCAAAGCCAGATTCTTTTCCAGCAACTTTCTACTATACACAAGATCCTACACCATCCCACAGATGCACCCATACTGTCTACCCTTATCTACCCATATAAATATCTAACAACCCTTCGATCAGCTAATAAGGTACTAGTAGCTACCCTAAAGTCCAACAACAAATCTAGAGATAGCTTGTTCTCAAACTCTATTGGTAACTCTTGGAACACTCTTCCAACTGAACTAACAGCCCTTTCTTTTACCCCACTTTTCAAGAAGCAATTAAGAATCTTCCTTAAAGCCCAATGGCTTTGCCCATGCACAAATCCTGACTGACACTTTCTCCCCTAGCAGGACCATTCTTTACTATCTATCTTTAACATGCTATTTCAGGTGCTCTGATATTCTCTCTTAATTCCTACTGTAATAGCTCACCTCCTAAGGTTTGGGAAACTTTGTAAACAATGCTACCCTCAAAAAAAAAAATGTTTTATTAATCCTTTTACTCAAAATTTTTAACTTATTTAGTCGGGTATGTTACTGTAACAGTACTATATAAATGTTCCTGTATTTTGAAATGTTTTACCTGTCTGACATTATCTGTGTTGTATATGGTCAAGATTTCTGTCTTGTAAATTGTCTTAATGTGGAGCTTTTCTCCCCAGGCCTCCGCTGAAAATGGACATACATCCAGTCGGACTATCCTGGTCAACAAATGTAAAATAAATAAAATAAATAAATTATGCCACAGCAATGTATTTCAAAGAGATGACAGCCTAATGGACATTGGCTGGGTACTTGCTATACATACTAGGCTGATAGGTATATATTCTAGGCAAGCAGTCCAGAGTATCACTGAGAAGCTTAGCAATGTAAGCCCAAGAAACAATGGAATAGTTCCACAATTGGGGACCACTATCCTGTGTGCCCCAGGGTGAATGTACAATTGCCCCTCCAATTATCCAGAACAGTTTTGAATGGTGCAGATGAGTTGCACCACTTGGCACATAGTAGACATTTATTCCATAAGTAGGGGATTTCTTGGGCTGGACTATACCTTGCCAACATGTGCTTTTCATGTAAGAGTGAAGGCTAAGATCTTTTGTACAGATATTTATGGTGCTGTTTGTTTTGTGCACCAGTACAATATCATGCAGGATGGGGTCTTTCATGGCTCAGAAGAAAAGTTCTAGAATGAAATGAAGGAGCCTCTAAGAAAGAGAATATAATGAGTGTGCTTAATCTATTGTTTTAGCTTACTGACTGTAAACCAGTAAGCCGGTATGAAAGAGAATATAACAAGTGTGTGTTTAATCTGTTATTTTAACTTACTGATTTTAAACCATTAATTTCTTGGCTAGAAATGGGTGGGGCCAATCAAGCTGTATGACCTTCGAATTACAAGATGAAGATACTGTTCACCAGCAGTCCAGCACACTGCTGTATGTTATCTTTAAGGTTCTGGACATAGCTGAAGCAGTGGGATTGTCCTTAGCCTACAACGCTATCCTGACCTCATACCTGGCCTTGTTGGACTTAACTAGACTTCTTAGTTTTTTGTTTAATTGTATAAGAGACCAATTGTCTTTAAGAGAGTTGCTGTTCCTGAGTCTGACTATGAGTTTTCTTTTTTTATTTTCTTTTATTATATACTCTGTTTAGGTGAGGATTCAACCAGTGGATTTGTTTTTAACATTTGTTTGTTTTGGGTTTATTTCTGGTAGGTACGGCAGCCTCTATACAGCCATTCACATGTTTGTTTAGGGACTGTATAAATAATTCTGCATAGATAGCTATGTCTCAAGATTAGGTTAGGCCTTGAATTGTGACAAACTGTCACTTAATAGGATGCATTTTGCCTTTGAATAGTTTCTGTTTCCAAGCTAGTTAGATTTTCTTGGTTTATTTTTACTTCAAATGAGTCAGCTTTGTGATGTGACCTCAGTAGTGAGGATGTGACATGGAGAGAGAGGGGTGTTGCAACTCTTATCTGTGTTGGTGAGCACCAAATCCAGAATGTTTGATCTTCTGGTTGGTGCATGCACTATCTGTTCCAAGGTGTTTGTGTTAATAAAGTTCAGAAAGCATTGTTCCTGTGAGTGTAACTTAGTTTATAATATAATAAGAAAAAGGTTTACACTCGGAGGAGTGAACGCCACACACCAACTGAAAAGTATTAATTGTAACTTTGTTTATGTTTTCAAGCCTATAGAGGGGGTAGTTAATGTCACCCATGAATATGGTATTTGGTTGGATGGTGAGCACCTCTAGTAAGTTTATGTATGAGTTATGAGACTCTGGGGGACATAGATGGCGACCTGTAGCTAGCCATGATGTGGTGAGGAGTCTTATCTATGGTGACTTGCATGAGGATGAGCTCCATCGTCTCACCCTGAGTAACCAATGTGGAGGCATATTTATTGATAAGTAGATAAGCTGTTTTATGAAAAGGGCTTCCTCACAATAGAGGACACATGGTGACCAAAGCACAGTTTATTATCATCATAGGTTCCCAGATCCCTGACTATGTGATAAATTTTCAGGGTTGTATAGTCGATGTAATAGTTACAAGGGGAGGCATGCTTGTCGAAGTATATGATTATGCATTTCTGAGCATTTAGTTTTAGTCCATGATTTTGATACCAACTGTTTGTTTTGGTAAGGCCCTCTTGGAACATCATAGTGTCCCCTGAGGTATTTATGATGTTGAAAAATCGAACTGCAAATGATCCAAAAAATCACACAAAGAATGCTGAGAACAAAACTTTATAAAACGCAAAGCTTTCGGGTATAACCCTTTCTCAATACTGAATACAAACATATACTAAGCAACTGCTTTTATACAAGCCAGAGAATCATGTGACTGCAGCCAAAGTCACATGACATATTTAAAAATACATTTCAAGAAAATATAAATTTTAAAAACTTTTTTAAAAAATATATATGTATATATACATATAATACATCTCTCTTTCAAGTATATAAATGCAATAGTACATAGAAATACAAATAAATATGACAATAAATCAATAATACAAAAATAATACAAAAATAATACAATATTCATTTCAAATTGCGTTGCAAGCCAACAAGGATAGGTTTAATACTAACAGTACTATTAATGCCAGGGGGGCTGTCAGCTCCTAGGCGTACTATCCACTGATATTCTTTAGTCTCAAGATAATTGTTAATATCACCACATCTACTCGAGGGAACAACCAAATCTATGACCCTAAATCTAAATGTATGTAGGTCACCATGAGTCTCAATATGTTTGAATAAAGCATTCTGAGCACACTGCCTCCTGATTTCTGACTTGTGTTCAATAATCCTGTCCTTAAGTCTACGTGTAGTCTTACCAACGTAGTATGCAGGGCATGCAACACATGATGCCATGTATACCACGTTGGTAGAAGTACAGGTGGCTTTTACATGAAAATTATATGTATAATGTGTTTTCAAATGTACATATTTAGTAGATTCCAAACCATTGACCAAGTCAGAACAACAGGAGCAGTGATGACATGGATGAGTACCAAGTACATATAGGTCTATCAAAAAACAATTTTGAAGGAGAGCGAAAATCCTTATAACATAGCATACTTTTGAGACTTTTAGTTTCAGAAATATGAGAAGTCTCAAAAGTATGTTATGTTATAAGGATTTTCGCTCTCCTTCAAAATTGGTTTTTGATAGACCTATATGTTCTGTATCCAATTTCGGTACTCATCCATGTCATCACTGCTCCTGTTGTTCTGACTTGGTCAGTGGTTTGGAAACACATGGTTGTTCCCTCGAATAGATGTGGTGATATTAACAATTATCTTGAGACTAAAGAATATCAGTGGATAGTACGCCTAGGAGCTGACAGCCCCCCTGGCATTAATAGTACTGTTAGTATTAAACCTATCCTTGTTGGCTTGCAACGCAATTTGAAATGAATATTGTATTATTTTTGTATTATTTTTGTATTATTGATTTATTGTCATATTTATTTTTATTTCTATGTACTATTGCATTTATATACTTGAAAGAGAGATGTATTATATGTATATATACATACATATTTTTTAAAAAAGTTTTTAAAATTTATATTTTCTTGAAATGTATTTTTAAATATGTCATGTGACTTTGGCTGCAGTCACATGATTCTCTGGCTTGTATAAAAGCAGTTGCTTAGTATATGTTTGTATTCAGTATTGAGAAAGGGTTATACCCGAAAGCTTTGCGTTTTATAAAGTTTTGTTCTCAGCATTCTTTGTGTATTTATGATGTTGCCAGGTTTGCAGGCATTTGCAAACATGTTCAGTCACAAACCCTGAATATTACCATTGACCTTCAAGAAGTAAATGCTAAAGAGATGTTCCCCAAGGACCGAACTCTGGGTGTATTCTAGAGATAAGTCTCTTTTGAAGAAGTCAACCAGGTTAAGTAAGCAAGATCTGCCCTTGATGAATCTGAACTGACTTGGGTCTAGAGTCTGTATGGTTACCTGTATTCTAATTTGTTAAATTCATAATAATCTTTTCTGTAGCCTTACAGATGAAGGGTGGTGCTATCCTCTGTTTATTCAGCATGAAACCTAAACTAAGGCTGACAGTGACTAGTTACTGTAGATGGAGTCTGAAAAATGATGAGTCCGGCTTACCAATAAGCGGCACAGTATGTTGCCCAGCCTCATACATTTAGCATTCTTGGCCTTAGATAACATCTTGAGGATTTGTTGTAGGGGGAGACTAGGGGTTGTAAATGTGATAATATTGAAGATCTGATGGTCTTGAAGTTTGAGCTTAGTTTATCAGCAATTAGACTTCTCTTGTGATGTGTGCATTTCTTCCTATGTCCTGTAGCTTATGCAACTGGGTAGGTATGTGGTTCAACTCTCATAATGGTGAACTTGCGTGTGATGGGGAAGGGGAGCTGTAGAGACAGTTAAACATAACCTCAACCACAGCTGTTAATCAACATCTACTCTGGAGAAATATTTTGAAGTGTGGGTTGATATAGTGGTAAAGGTGTTTACCTCACAGGCAGGGGTACAGTGTTTGTTTCTCACATTTTGAAAGGGAAATTGGCTAGGCTTAAAATGGCCTACAAGAGCAGCTACCTTAGTACTTACCTTTGAAACCTATACTGTAATGCCCTCTGGGTCTGAGTATGTAATGTAATTTACTATTAAGTCTATGCAGTGCCGGGCATTGTTTCTGAGGTTTCCAACTTAGTTAAAGAATGTCTTGTTGTTATCCTTCAACTGAGTGGTTGTTTTCATCTCATATTTGGCTTTTTTTTATTTCATCAGGGTCTGAGGTTTCTTGTTCAGTTTAGGAAAAGCCTTTTTGTATCTTGAAAGTTAATTTTTTGTTTTGCGTGCAGTAAGTTTTTTCTTTTAGTATGGCATCTGTTTGGGTCTATATTAAAAGACCAAACATTCAAAACCGCGAATACGACAACCGCGACATGTAAACGCCGAACAGCTGAAACAGCGAAATACGTAAACATCAAAATTCAGAACGCCAAACACATTTCTGCAAACAACAGTGCCATACAGGTAAGTAAAACTTACTTAAACCTCAATAAACACACTTTTGCAGGGGGCAAGCCCCCCCCCCTGCACCCCCCATGTGGGGGGCTGCCCCCCCCCACTTATATATACCAACTCCGAGATCACACTATGGTGGGGAAAAGGATATATTTCCTCTTCCCCACGATCACCCTGCTGGCCAAGGAAATACGTTCGGCATTTCATATTTCGATGTTTACGTGTTTCGCTGTTTCAGCTGTTCGGTGTTTACGTGTCGCAGTTGTTGTATTCACGGTTTTGAACGTTCGCTCTTTTAATAAAGACCCCTATTTATATTAGGGTTCTGCTATAGGGGGTTATTTTTGAATTTGGGATTGTAATGATTTCTGAGGGAGACAGCTGCATCTGTGCAACTATTTACATGTAATTAAAATTTGTCAGTTAAGGATTTCACTTAAGTAGTGGGGTTCATACCTCTCAACCTGTTAAAATAAGAAATCTGGACAAAGCCAGAAATAATGGGTAGGGGGGGTCAAGGGCCCAAAAATAGGGGGTCTATATTAGAACATCGAAGTTTCAAAACTTCAAATGTTCTAATATCGAACCCTATTCAGCGAAAGCTGACATCAAACATACAGAAGAGCAAATTTTTTCTTAGGGAAAAAATTTGCTGTTCCAGAACACATACACAACACAAGCACACCAAACAAACAGCAATCCACACACATACACCTAAAATCTTACACCTAACCTTACACTAAACTATACACACACCACTAACTATCCACTTACCTTAACCCAAACCCTAACCCTAAGGTCCGTCACTATCGCACACTCACCTCACCCGTGCCCTAAATGACTTAAAGTGCCCTAACCCTCACGTCCACACAATCGCACACATACCTAACCAGCACCCTAACCCTAACTAACCTAACCCGCACTCAATCGCACACTTAACTGAACCCGACCCGTAACTTTCCACCACAGTGCTGAAAATACCGAAGCAACAGAAAGGGACAACTGAATTCTTTCCCTAGGGAAAAATTAGGTTTTCTGTTGCTTTGATATTTTCAGCTTTCGCTGAATAGGGTTCAATATTAGAACATTCAAAGTTTTGAAACTTTGACGTTCTAATATAGACCCAAAATAGGTATACATTTTAAACGTTGCTCTTATAAAGTTAGAAAGTTGCTAGACTAAAACGTTTTGCATTAGCATACATTTTCTGAATAATATGATGTCTGAAACTCAAATGTGTCTCATTGAGTGCATTCAGTCATCACTGATCTGTCAGAAAACCACAGATTTCATGTGGAACAGACCAAAACTATGGGGCAAATATCTTGGCACTTGAGAGGTATGCTGAGGTTCTCAAGATGGAAGGAGATTTTGAAATTACCCAGGTCATCACTCAGTTTTGGCAGGTAAGCCTTTGCATAATTTATGAATACTGATGTATTCAGAGTTCAGTCTTATGGAGAATGTGAATTATTTGTGGCATATCTCTCAACTGTGCATATTTTTGCAGAATGTCCAGATCTTTGACTCATATTTTTGATCTGCTTTTCTAAAATTTGTCATTTTCTGAGAAACTGCTGAGGACTGAAGTCACTAATTAATGATATAAATTTGAATTTCTGACTTTGTGTCCTTCAGAAAAAAAATGTGTGCTACTGCAAAAATCTGTTACTGTATTAACTTTCTAAATTTATAATTGCAGAATTTAAAATATGTCCCCATTTATGTGTCCTTGTCCCATATTATTTTAGGCTTTGTTCAGATTTTTTGCCGTAAGAGTTTAAGGGCTATGATTTGGGGTTTGATTTGACCATAGAGGACATTACAATTTGTGGGGTGCAAAACTGAACCATGTTGGTAAGCAAGGGTCATTGCTTATTTCATTGTCTGAGTTCGTTGACATTTTTATTGTCATTAATATGTATTTATCGATATGCCATGATACTATCTTGTCCAATGACTTATTATTTCATAATGGCATAATGATTATCTGGATCCAAAAGACCACCCATGTCTACCTGAAGTACAATGTTCCTCTTCTACCGTGCACATTTTACTGGTTGCACTAATGATTCGGTACTTGCCAAAGGAAGCAGTAGACCCTCCATTTGGATAGGAACCACTTAGGATCTTTGTCATAGTTTGTGAGCAAACCCTGTAGTACAAGAGAATATTGTACAGCACTAGTAAAACTTACTGGGATGTTACATGAGCCCATGGAGCTACTGTTCTTCATTGTGCCCATGGAGCTACTGTTCTTCATTGTGCCCATGGAGCTGCTGTTCTTCATTGTGCCCATGGGACTACTGTTCTTCATTGTGCTCATCTACTTCTTGATATACAGTAATGGTGGTTGCTCTCAAAGCTGAGTTTAATAGTGTCTTAACTTGCTGGGGTTTCAAAGCTATATCTGAATATCTTTGTAGATATGTATGTCATCTGATTTGGAATTTAGTGCACCACTGATTCCTGTAACACTATATAATGATGAGAATTACCTCCATGCTCCCTTTCCTATTTACAGAAAATATGTTTGCCATTTTAGCTTATAGGAGTTCTTGGTTGACTGGAAATATACCAAATGTGTTAGTATACGTATACATTTAAATTATAATGTAGCTACATTTATAGTTGGGCATGTATATAGCTTTAATGGCTACCCCCTGTGTCCTGCCTCTATGCAGTTTGCATAATATCTAGGAATCTTGCCACAGACAGCAGTTTAATTTTGCCTTATTTCAGTTACATTCATGCAGCTTAAACTGCTCCCAGCTACTGTCATTTTCAGTTTTGTGACCATAAGCTTGTCATGTAGGGTGCTTGTGCTCCAAGACTGCCTAAAACATTGCAACACACTGTAAACAAAAGTATATATCTATATTATAGGATCAAATGGAGTTACTTACTAATGGCCAAAGAACCTTTTTAAGTCTAACCATAATTATCAGTGCCCTAGGACTAAAACAGCTTTGCTATATGCCTGTGCCTTAGGGTATCTACAAGCTGTGCCTGTCCGTAAAGGCCACATGTGATAAGCCAGGGGTGAATTTACAGTTTCCCTTCTATTGGTCCAAACTGCATTTGAACAGGATTACAGAAGAGCTCTGTTTCACATGAATGGGGAGTCTGTTCCAGAGAAGGGTGATCTGTGAAACATATAGACTCCTCCAACATGTTTTGCTTATTTCACAGACAAGATTTGGATCCTTAGATCAGGTAATTCCAGTGCTGTTTATTTTCTGAATGTATAGCAGATTAATCAGGACTGGATGGAGAATGCCTTGAAGGGTAGGCATAGATCACCTCTCAGTAGCCTGGTTGAGACTCAGTATAGGGACGGGGCTTTGAGGTGGTCCACATAGGACATGTTATTTACACCCTATATTCTTTTAGTGAGGAACTTGTGTGGCCGCTGTAGCTGTTGGCAAATGCCTGGTTAGGTTCATAATGAATGGTGCATTGTATTCAATTATTGATGTAATGAGAGCTGAGCATAGTTGGCCTATGATCTCCTTAAATCTGGATGCCTTGCCCTTGCTTATAAGTTACACCATGTAGAAGGATTTACTCGCCACCATGGCACATGATGATTAAAGTTCAGGTTACTGTCAGTCAGGGTTCCCAAGTCCCTTATCACTGGGTCTACTCTAATCTGAAGAGAGAGTTATCAATGTTGTAATTTGCAAGGGTGGTCATTTTCCCAAAGGGTATAATTGTGTATTTTTTTGCAATGAGTTGTAGGCCATGGATTTGGTACCAGTTATTTGACTGTAACACCCTCCACAAGGATATTTACGTCTTTGGGGATTCATTGACTGCATCCAGCTTCCAGTCATCAGCACATCTGGCCAGCCAAAGGCCCTCTACATTTGCCTTGACTTCATAGAAGTATATTCCAAACTGGAGAAGTCTCAGTATGAACTGTGTGCGGCACCTTTATAACAGGCCTATTAGTGGATGTGGAGTCCCCCACCTTAACTTAACTTAATGTGTCCTACCTGTAAACCATTTGGCTATCCATCAAGTGACATAGGGTTCTGTGCCTAAATTAGTGAGTTTGACTAAAATACCCAAGTGAGGTATCATGCCAAATGCCTGTGCCAGGTTGAGGTAGTCAGTATGCACTATTTCGCCCTCATCCATGGATGTAGTGACTTTCTCGAAGACGTTCACCAGGTTTAGTAGGTGTTAACTGCCTTGCCAGAACCAAACAGGGATGGGTCCATTTTTTTTAAGATGTGCTTTGTCTTTGTTTATCAGGTCCATAATAATTATTTCCATGACATTGCATGTAAGATTAGACAAGTTTATGGGTCTGTAGTTCCCTGGTTCAGTTGATGGTCCACGTTTGTGTAGAGGTATGACAGCTGCAATCCTCCATTCCCTAGGGATGAAGCCTGTCTGGAGGCTGTGGTTGAACAGAGATTCTAGTGGGCCTGACAGATCATGTTAAAAGCTAATTAGAAGGCATTCATGATTATTATCAGGGCCCATTGATGCAGCATTTTTAGATGTGGAGAGTGCGGTGAGGACCTGTTCTTTAGTGATAGTTGGAAGAGAAATAGTAGAGGGTATTTCCTGGGGAGTAACCGATCATCTCAGAGCCATATGGATTCTGTCTTCGACATGTACCTTATTGTACTTGTTAACACTTTTGACTAAAGGTACTGTTCACTATTCTTTTATCCCGGACTTTGGTAACTACTTTAGCCAATTAAATGTTTCTGTCAAGACTCCTCTGTCTGTACTTACAGGTTGAGAGTTATGCCTTCAGTTATAACTGAAATGTCACAAACTCACAAGGAATAAATGTTTTTTGCATGTATATTCATATTGGCTAGGCTGTAATTTTTTTCTAATTAGAACTAGCCAGTGCAATTTTAACTTTCATACATACATACGTACATAATTAAGTAAATACACATTCCATGTAAAATTGTGATTTCATTTATTTTACAAAATAAAACAAGCAAGTAGACACACAGGTTTCATGTGAAGTCATGTTTGTATTTGTTTGACTGTTTCACAGTTAATGACATATGTAGGCATGCATAGCTTTTGTTGATATAATGTAACAGTTGTATGGAGAAACAGTGCATATTGCAGCTGAGAGCAAATGTGATAGTTTTTTGCAAACAGTTTGCTGATCAGTCATGACAATGCAAGACATTTGTAATATACACTCATTAGTTTAAAGAATACCATTGCACTTAAAAATAATAAATAAATAAAAATGGAGGCATCCTTGTATTTGCAACATAGCCACTCGATTAAACAACTTACTTATATTTACACATTTTTACATATATGTACTTACATACAAATATTTTACGCATGAGCGATAATGCCCTTCTAGCTTGCAAATGTACCAGAGCAGTCATTTCCATATAAGTGAGGAAGACGGTCTTAAAAATTCTAAAGTAGTACTTGCTTTATTGTAATTAGAAATTTTATTCCGTGTGTCAGCTACATCTCTCATTCCTATATCATCTCCTTCACGGATTGTCTGATGATTCTCTACTACTCTTTGATAACTCCAAACATTCCTAGAAGTAGATTTCTGTGATTACTCTCTACTTAAGGTCTCCATTTAAATATCAATGAGACAGAGTAAAAAATTCAACTATTTTAACCCTTTGTAATAACTTAAACTTTCACATCCAAGAAAACCTTTGGTATATTGTTCCTGTGCTCTTTCCAATTTACTCGTGCCAATTTTAGTAAGATTTCTAAATTATTCCATACTCTAATTTGGGTCTTGTGTAACTTACAATCCATCATTTCATTATTTCTGATTTCCTAAACTTTATAAATCTTTTTTTTCTACCCATATACCCAAGTTCTTAAATTAATCCACATTTTAAATCAATGTGCACTGTATTAAATACTCACCCTTCACTCTATGTCTCTCAAATCTCATAGGCTTTGCTGTTGATAAATTATCAGCATATTATTCTCCTGTGCCCAAATGGTTTGAATCACTCAAGTTATTTTGCCCTAGCTGTGACAGATGTAACATGTTTACCTAGAGCACCACAAATTAAAAAGATCAGAAAGACATGACGTAAAGAGTCATGGACCTGAGTGAGAGCTGTATAGGACACCCTGACTGTAACTTAGAGATTCACCTGTCCAATAAATGTGTCTTTGCCATGTCCTATTTGTAAACGATGCAGCTGTCCATCTTATCAAAATTATTTCAGTAAGTCATTGTTTTAATGTATTGATCATTGTTTTGTGTATGATATTGTCAAAGGCTGAAGTTAAGTCTATATAAATTACACTACAGCACAAGTCATCATTTTAAACTGTTATTGTATTATTAGAGAACATCATGTTGCAGGTAGTTAATAGATCAGTTCTCAACATATGCATGCTTATATAGAATTTCAAGTCCTAGCCTTTTCGATGCTGATGATACATTATGCAAAATAACCTTCTCCATTACTTTTCCATAAAAAGAAAGTAAAGTTATGGGTCTCTGTGACTCTGGGTTTGTCTAGTTCCCCTATCCTTTAAATATGGGTTGAACAAGTGCATGTCTCCAGTCTTAACTTACTGGTCTCTGTGACTCTGGGTTTGTCCTGTTCCTGTGAGGTCATTAGTATATACTGTCATAAGCACAATATTTGTGGGCGAACGTGAAAATATTTTATTTTGTTATGTCTAAATGTGAGTGTCAACTGTTGCTCGTCTTGTTTCACAAGTGAAGACGAACAGGTGGGGCAGTTTGTTTATATGCTGTATTACATAGAAACACATCAGGATGGATAGCAGCAGTACAAAATATAAACAAACTGATTGACAGATTACACAGACATGCATTCATACTTCTCAACAGCTTAATACAAAATGGCAGTCAGGCACGCATATGCTAAGTATTTATACACATGTGCAAGCCCCTAGAAAGCTTCTTAAAGGTGTACATACATACATATTGATCTGCATCCTCCCGCTTTAATGAATTGCCCATGATATACTGACATCTGAGAAAAGAGACATGCAATTGTGCAGACAATAAGAAATAGATACAGCACATATGTCCTTATGTCCAAGTTGCCGTGTATCTGGAACATGGTCTGGAAATGCGACCTGATCTAGTGATATAGCAATCAGAACTTGGTTTAGCAACCGGGAGAGTCATAAATGAACTAACAGATTCTGTAGTTTTGGGATTCTTCTTAGGAACTAGGATATTTACTGGAACGTCCTCTGGAACTGGAATGCTGGATAACTTGCTCTGAGATACAGTCTTTCTCGCAGGAATAATACTGCAATACAGGATCGGACACTGGGATCAAATGTTTCCAATTCTGCTTAAACTCTGCTCCTTATGATGCCACAATGTGGCTATGCAGCTATTAACATACTTTTATAGAGTTTCTGTGAACAGTTGTGAATAGGCAGCAGTGTTCTCAGGGTTTATGGGGGCTTGAAATCTTGTCACGTAATCACATAATATTGTCACGGTGGTATGGCGGTAGCATTGTTACCTCACAGCAAGAGGTTCTCCCGTTCAATTCTTGGCTGGGCTTGGGAGTGCCTTCTCTGTGGAGTCTGCATGTCCTCCCCGCGGTTGGGTAGCATTCAAAAGACATGCGTGCGTAAATGGGCGTGCCTTCCTTGAAGGTTGGGCGTCGAGCTGGCAGCTCGTCGTTTCGTAAAAATCTACTGCCAATCATTAGCGGACTGGAGTTCCGCAGTGGCGACCCCTTCCGGGAAAAAGCCAAAAGACAAACAAACAAACAATCACTTAATAGTAGGAAGTTAGCCTTAGAGCAGCTCCTGAACATTTTAGGATTAGCTGGGGCTCAGGATTTTATTTTTACTTCAAAGGATACCATTTTGTGGTCTGACCTTTCCAGAGAGGACATTGCACTAGGTGATTTGCAGCAGTCTCCCATATTAGTGAGAACAAGATTTGGTGTGTTTGTGCCGCTAGTCGGCGTAATGACAATCTAGTCCAGGGACTTTGTGTTTACAAAGTCTAAGAGTCTCTGTACCTGCACGTTTGGTGTCGTATATGATTCCCAGTTAATACTGGGACAGTTAAAATCACCCTTGAATATGGTATTGGGTTGGGTGGTGAGTATTTTCAGTAAGCTCCTGGGGCATACAGGGAGGCCTACACCTTGCAAGGAAATGGTATGGGATTTTGCCTGTGGTGATTTGAACATGGAGAGGCTCAAGTGCATTATCCTGTTTACTAGACTTGAAGTGTATTTATTTTGTAAATCGAGACACATCCACCTTTAGTCCATGTCTATGTAGTAACTGGTCTGTATCTGTGGCTTTAATCCATATCTCAGTGACCTCACTGACATCAGCATTCTTTAAAAAGAGCTTCTAGGCAGTGAGGTTTTTGTTTATACTCCTAACATTGAGTAGTAACACCTTTAGATTTTCTTGGTTTTGATTTGCTATTTTGGAAGTACTTTCAGTTTGGCATTGCCTAAAAAAGGCACTGTGGAGAAAGTCAATGTTTTAGCTAATATTAACAAGCCTAGAGGGGAGAGGTACAGACCAACCCTGGCAAAGCAGTGTGGTCTGTTAAACATCTCCTTCCAGGATGACAAATATTTCACCCCTGTAGAATGACACCAGAAACTAAGCCAATTATTAAAGTTGTCATCTTTTTTTTATATTGTAACATCATCCTTGGAGAAGGTAAATGCTGCTCAGTGCTAGGCTCATACTAGCCTGGGACACATATTCCAAGAACTACATGATGTCTGTCTTCATATAGTGTAGGGAGGTACATCTTAGGTCATTTACACCCACATGGACTATGCATAATGTAATGGATCCTGGCCCCAGATAAGCTTTGACTTTCTCCTTACTCGACATGGTGAGAGGGACATCAGTGTGTCTCGCAATGGAGTCTCCAGTGGCTAGAATGTTGGATTCTGTGGTGGCTTGCCTTATGGGCTTAGAAGTAGAAGCTACATGAGATGTGGCTGCATGTGTTGATGTTGGTGTTCTTTTGAAAGAGTATGTTCAGGGTTGCTGAGGGTTTTTTATGTGTACTTTGTCTGGGAGGTCTTTGGGGTTTAGGTAGGTTACATTTAAGTGCCTCACCATATGTGGGTCTATATGTTTCCCTTGAATTGTGTGTGATGGCTGCAGCATGTGTACTACTAGCAACTTTAGTGATATTAGGATTACTTCTATGAGAGCTTTGCTTCCAGTATCATTGTGTAAATACAACTCTCACATACTGTATCAGTTTGCTTGAGAATTATCTGGTTGTCAGTAAACATGAGGCAATTTCTACATTGCTTCAGGATACCCATATCCACCAAGGTGGTAACAGAGGTAGTGGGAAAGTTCATATCCATGGCAATAGACCCATTTTTATTGATTAGACAGATGGAGACATTTTATTTGTTTTGTTGAGTGTACTCATTTTTAATTGTTAATAGTTTTTATAAAGGACTGTAATAAACATAATTTTGTTCTGTAACAAGTCTGTGCCTGAGTAACTTCATTTTCGAGTGTAATGGACTCTGTCTTCTGCGTGTACCTTATTGCTCTTGTGTAAAACTTTTGAGTAAAGTTACTGCCCTCTACCGTTTTATCTTGGGCTTTGGTAACTACTGTAGCCAGTAAAGTGTTTCTGTCAAGGCTTTTCTCTCTATACTATAAGGTTGAGAGGTCAGCCAGAGGCCTTTGATATTCTACTTCGACCTTTGAAAAGTAGATGCCAAAGAGGAGTGGTCCTAGCACAGACCCCTGTGGTACTCCAATGGTGACCAGCCACTTTCTGGAGCTGGCCTCACTGATCCAAACCTCTTGGGTCCTATCCGTGAGCCAGATAGCTATCCAATGTGTGTGTTATAAAGGGGATTATGCCTAGTTCTGTAAGTTTGTTGAGAATTCACAAGAGGGGTATTCTGTCAAATGCTTTATCCAGATTTAGGTAAGAAGAATGCACAACTTTCCCCTCATCCATTGCCTTCATGACCTTTCAACGAAAGACACCAGGTTCACTTAACCTCATTTACAAACCCAGCCCTGATGAGTTCTCATATGTCCTTCTTGATAATTCTTTCCATGGCTTTACTAATAAGACTAGTTAGATTAATGGGTGTGTAGTTTCTTGGATCTGTTAAAGGTCTTCCTTTATGAAGTGGGATGACCATCACAGTCCTGCATTCTCATGGTGGAAACTGTTTTAAGGCTGCTGCTAGACAGTGAGTCCAGGGGTCCTGATAAGTTGTATTTTAGACTGTTTAGGAGGAATACCAGGATAATATTGGGGCCTATTGAGGCTGTATGCTTGGCATTAGAGAGCTCAGGCAGTATTTTGATGGCATTTCTTGGGAGATGGAGGGTGGTAAAACTGGAAATTAATTTGTCCTCTAAAAGGTTCACTATATTGGCAGGGTCAGTGAATGTGGCACCCTTAAACCCTGATTCAGCACATTGCTGTGTGCTGCCCTTGAGGATTCTTACATAGCTGATGAAGGCCTTATTGATGTTCTTCGTGTTTCACTATTGCAGTTATTACATTTGGGTTATCTGCTTGCAGGTAACCCTCATTCGGCCTGATTAACAAAGTCTTGGGTCCTGCATCGGTTGCTGTCCCTTCTTCCATGACGTCAGGTCGTCAGGGGTATAAAACATGCAGCCGGCGCCATTACATCAGTCTTTCTTGCCGTGCGGTGCCCGAAGCAAAAGCAGTTCGCAAGTGCCGGTTGGCCGACTCCTGAAATTTTCATTTTCGAGTTTCAGAACCGAAGTCTTCAACTAAAGCTAAGTACCCCGTTGGGGAAACTTTTTCTTGTTCCTTACCAATGTCAGTAAAAGTTAATAATTGCATTACTTGTGGAAAGCAAATACCTCATAAAGGTTTTTATTCGTACTGTATTCTTTGCCTAGGCCCTGACCACGACGTACCTTGCTGTCGGTTTTGTGCTTTATTTAATCAGCACACTATCCGTCGTCAGTATATTTTCGCCTCTAAATATTTCGGTTCTCGGATTAATTATCCAGAAATTTCATCAGTTAGCCATCCAACTACCGGGATTCCGAAAAAAACGCAAAGATAAAGACAGAGACAGGCTGCCGAGGTCCAAAACTGCCGACGACACTTCTCCTAAGCCAGTCGCCAGTTCGCCGGTACTCAGTGAGGCGCTTTCACAGCCCCTGATACCTGCTACGTCTGATTCGCAGGCCTTTACTGAGACCCATTCGGTGTCCGGTATGCTGCGAGATGCTTCAGTTATGGAGCCCGCATATGTCTCTACCTTGGATGGGTCCGGAGCCGCTGTGCAAGCACCAGCTTCTGAGGGTGTATTCAGGCCTACGGACTTGCATATTAAATCGATACCTCCATCATTACTTAGGCCTAAATCTCGATCCATGTCTAAAAAACTGCCACATGCTCAGGCCTCTATGCCTAAAAAACAAATGATAAGAATGGCTGAAGATCTAATAACTCTAATCAGGGGTAGCCAACCCCCCCCCCCCAACAGGCCTAGGACTGAAGTTGATTATGAATCTTCTGATCAGGATTCTGTTTTTTCTGACTCTTCTGATGATCTGGATTTGCCCTTACCTACTTATGAGGATTCTGATGCAGAGGATTCTATTCCCTCTGCTTTCCCTCCTGAGGATTTTTCTTTTGGGGAAACCTTACATACGCTAAGGGAGCATTTCCACTGGGAAAGCCAGTATTTTTCTGATTCAAAAAAGAGGTTTAGGGATTTCCTTCTCCTACCTCAGCATAGGCGTTTAGCTATTCCTCCTGTATTAGACCTTGTTGATGATGCTTTCTCGAAATCTAGTGTGGCCCCTGATTCCCTGCCTCCTGCTCCCAGAAAAACTGACAGATACTACAGGGTCCCTGAGTCCCACAAGATGTTCATCGTGTTTCACTGTTGCAGTCATTACTCTTGGGTTATCCTACTGGCAGGCTACCCGCAGTTGGCCTGAATTCCAAAGTCCTGGTCCGGTGTCGGTTGCTGTCGCCTCTTCCCTGACGTCAGTGCACCAGGGGTATAAAAGATGCAGCCGACGCCATTTTCTTCTGTCTTTCTTGCCGTGCGGTGCCCGAAGCAAAAGCAGTTCGCAAGTGCCGGTCGGCCGACTCCTGAGATTTTCAAATCCGAATTTCAGAACCAAAGTCTTCATTAAAGCTAAGTACCCCGTTGGGGAAACTTTTTTCTTGCTCCAGACCGATGTCAGAAAAAGTTAACAATTGTATTTCTTGTGGGAAGCAAATACCTCATAAGGATTTTCATTCTTACTGTATTCCTTGCCTAGGCCCTGACCACGACGTTGCTAGCTGTTGGTTTTGTGCTAGATTTAACCAACCTACTATTAAGCGTCGGTTCGATTTTGCATTTCATTACTTTGGCCGATGATTTAACTATATAATGCCGTTGGAACAGCCGACGACCGGAGTTTACAAAAAACACAAGGACAAGGAAAAGGATAGGCATCTGAGGTCCAAAACCGACGACGAGGCCTCCGTTAGGCCAGTCGCCAGATCACCAGTTCTCAGTGAGGTGCTTTTGCAGCCCCTGACACCCGCTACCTCAGAGCCACAGGCCGCTTCCGACTCCCACATGGAGCCGACTGGGCCTCTGGATACTCAAGGTATTGGACACTCGGAAATCATTCCCTCAGATGGGTCCGGAGCCACTGAGCAGGTATCGGCTTCTGAGGGTGTCTTCAGACCTACACAGTTATATGTTAAACCATCTTCAGCTTCAAAGACAAAGACTAAAGCAGTTCTAAAAACAAAGAAACAAGTACAGCATTCTCCTACTCAGACTTCCATGCCTAAAAAACAGATGCTTAAAATGGCCGAAGACCTAATTACTTTGATCAGGGGTTCCCATCCCCCTCCTGATAAGAGGCCTAGGCAAGAGACAGAATATGATTCTTCTGATCAGGTTTCAATTTCCTCTAATTCCTCTTCTGAACAGGGATATTCTTTTCCTCCCTATGAGGATTCTGATGCTGAAGAATCCATTCCTTCAGCCTCTCCTCCTGAGGATTATTCTTTTGGGGAAACCCTGCATACCATGAGGGAGCATTTTCACTGGGAGAGCCAAGATTACTCAAAGTCTAAGAAAAGGCTCAGAGACTTTCTGCTACTGCCTCAGCACAGACCTCTTGCTATTCCACCTGTTCTAGACATTATAGATGATGTATTTTCAGAGTCCGGCCTGTCTCCTGACTCTTTACCCCCTGCACCTGCTAAGCCAGACAGATACTACAGGGTCCCAGACTCTCATAAATTCCTATATAAAAACCCTCCTGCTGACCCAGAAACTATATCTCAGGGTCCCAAAGGGGTCAAGGCTTCCACTGCAAAAAACCCTGTCCCCTTTGATAGGGATTCTAGGGCACTGGACAGATGGGGGAAAAAAGTTTACACTTCTGCCACCTTGGCTGTAAGGGCTTTAAATTGTCAGTTTCATATGCTTAAATATCAGCAATACTTAATGTCACTGCTTAAACAGAAAATGTTGACAAATTCTGAATGTTCGGAGAACAAGGAAATGCAGGATTTATTGCATGCAGCTGAACAAGTGGGAAAGCATACTTTGCAATGTGGTTATGATTCACTGGAGGCCTCTTGCAGGGCCGCTGTTACAGGTTCTGTCATTGGTAGGCATGCTTGGTTAAAGAAACAGAATCTGCCTGATCATGTTAAAGCAAAATTATTAGATGCTCAATTACAGCATGATACTTTGTTTGGTGCTAAAGCAGAAGAGGTGTTGAAGAAAATGGAGGATAAAGCGAAATCCATGCAGACAGTTAAGGATTTCTTACAGGTACAGCCACCCAGATTTAGCAGGAACTGGCCTTCAAAAAACTGGTCCTTTCCAGTGTCAGACAGGCCACAAAGAGGCAGATACAGACGTCCCAGAGGCAGATCTCAACCCCAAGGCTCATACAGGCCTAAATAATGGGGTGCTCCTACCTCCAAAAGCGGAGAAGACAAATCACAACCTTACAGGAAACAGTCCCAATGACTTTCCTCTGCCAGATCCAAGCACTTATCTTTTGGCAGCCCCCTTAGGCAGAAAACTAGCACTTTGTTCACCAAATTGGCAAATGATTACCCAGGACAAATGGGTCTTGAACATAGTGTCCCAGGGCTACAGGTTCCACTTTCACACCCTACCAAGGGCAAAAGGTATGCCAGACCTGCCACACAATCAATGGGCAGAGACACAAAAGCAAATGACATCCCTCATGGACATGAGGGCCATTCAGCAAGTACCACAGCAAGAACAGGGTCAAGGATTTTACTCGAGACTTTTTTTTTGTGCCCAGAAAGGACAAAACCTGGAGACCAATGCTGGACCTGTCTGTACTAAACACGTTTCTGGATGTTCCAAAATTCAAGATGTTGACTCTACAGCAGCTGCTGCCCATGCTGGGCAAGAAGGCTTGGCTCGTAACTTTGGACCTAAAAGAGGCATACCTGCATGCCCCAATCAGGCAATCTTGCAGAAGATACCTCAGATTCATAGTTGGCTCAATGCACTACCAATTCTCTGCACTGCCCTTTGGCTTATCTACTGCACCCAGGGTCTTCACAAAATGCCTGGCACCAGTAATTGCATTTTGCAGACAAAGAGGAATTCAAATATATTCTTACTTGGACGACTGCCTTATTCAAGCAGAGAACAAAGACATTCTTCTAAAGCATCTGGCGTTTGTAAAAAGATTACTAATTTGCCTAGGGTACACAGTAAATGAAAAGAAATCAAAACTAGTACCCTCTCAAGAGATAATATTCCTGGGTGCAAGCTTAAATACAACTGCCCAGATGGCTTATCTCACGCCAGACAAACAAAGGCAACTGACTTCTTACTTCAGAAAGTTGGCAACAAAGACCCAGTTATCTGCAAGGAAAATCCTGCAGGCCTTGGGCTTCACGGCATCCTTCATTCTACTAATTCCATATGCCAGACTGCATATGAGGAAACTACAATGGTATCTAAAAAGTGTTTGGACTCAGCATTGCCACAGCCTGGAGACAGTAATTACCCTCATTCCCTGCCTGCAACAGGAGTTTTGATGGTGGGCACAGGCCTGTCACCACAACAAGGGTCTGCCATTCACTTTACCCACAGCCAGACAGACACTAACAACGGATGCATCAGATTATGCCTGGGGGGCCCATATGGCAGGAAAATGTATTCAGGGCACATGGCCCGCAAGCCAGATGCATCTTCATATCAATCAAAAAGAGATGCTAGCTGTTCAGAATGCCCTGACAGCTTTCAAGGATCCACTTCATCCAGGACAACTACTGATAAGGACGGACAATAGTACGGTCATGTGGTACATAAACAAGCAGGGAGGCACACATTCCTACCCCCTCTGCAGACAAGCAATGACCTTTTGGGACACAGCATTGACTTATCAAGTTCACCTGCAAGCACAATTCCTGCCAGGAAAAACAAATACTCTGGCAGACGAACTAAGCAGAAACCTCATGGATCCCCACAAGTGGAAACTGGATCCACAAGTCTTCAGCATGATAACAAGGAAATGGGGATGCGCAGACATAGATCTATTTGCCTCCCCTCACAACTGCCAGTTACAGAGATTTTTCACAAGGATTTATCACAAACAAGCATGAAAAGTGGATGCCCTATCCTTCAGCTGGAAAAACCTAACAGTATATGCCTTTCCTCCACTGCCTCTCCTTCCCGAGGTACTCCTAAAGGTCAGACAAGAGAAGCCAAAAATGATACTGATTTCCCCAGACTGGCCATGCCAGCACTGGTACCCAATCCTAAAGAGCTTGTCTCAAGGTCCAGCATGGATATTGCCTCAAACTTCTCATTTGCTGACCCAACAAAACAATCAGATCCTGCACAGCCAACTCAGGACCTTAAATCTGGCAGCATGGTGGATAATGTAGCCATTCAGAACACTCCTCTTTCAAAAGCTGTTATGGACGTTACCTTGGAGGCCAGGAGGCCCAGTACCAGAAAATCTTATGCAGAAAAATGGAAGAGATTCTGTGCTTGGAACCAGGAACAAGGCATTGACACGTATGTACCAAATATTCCTCAGATTTTATAATACCTAACTGAGATGCTGGACAAAGGCCTTTCCTTTTCATTAATTAAGATTCATGCTTCTGCCATTTCAGCCCATTACAATACGGAACCACCTATCTTTCCTCATTCTTTAATAAGGCAGTACCTCAGAGGGGTCAAAAACATCAGGCCTCCAAGGAGAGCACCAGTACTGGCATGGGACCTCAATTATGTCTTGGAAAAACTCACACTGCCTCCTTTTGAGCCAGCCTCAGTAGCTGATATAAAATTCTTATCCTGGAAAACAGCTCTGCTCCTAGCAATAACCTCTGCAAGACGAGTCTCGGAGTTACAAGCACTCATGGCCGTGGAACCTTTTATCATTTTTCATCCAGACAGGGTTTCTCTGAGGACAAACCCTACATTTATGCTTAAGGTGGTGTCCAGTGTGGCCCTCAACCAAACCATTCACCTGCCTACCTTTTATCCAAACCCACAGAACAAGGGTGAAAAAATTCTGCATTCTTTGGACATACACAGACAGCTACACTTCTGCTTGGACAGAACTAAAGCTTTCAGAAAGACTGAGCAACTTTTAGTGGCATATGCTGCAGGATCACAAGGAAAGGCTATCTCAAAACAGACTATTTCTAAATGGATAGGTCAATGCATTCATTTCTGCTATTCACAGCATGGCAATTCAGTGCCTAAGGGCATTAGGCCTCATTCTACCAGAGCAGCAGCCACTTCAGCAGCCTTCCTCAGAGGAGTACCAACCAAAGACATTTTAGAGGCTGCAACTTGGAGTTCAGTACACACTTTTATAAAGCACTACCACTTACCTCTTTACTCTAAATCCAGAGCAGGCTTTGCCACTGCAGTTCTGCAGGATCTCATAGCCTCTCCTAATCCTATTTAGCCCAGCCACCCATCCTCAGCTTTAGGATTCAACCCAAGAGTAATGACTGCAACAGTAAAACACAATGAACATAGTACAGTTGTGTACCTACCATAAATGTAGATGTTCGAGTGTATTCACTGTTGCAGTCCAGGTTACCCTCCCACCGTCCCCCTTTCTTTTGCTGGGGTTTATCTGTACTTCTCTATTCTATACAACCTATGTGGTGTATTTGCTTGTAGATGAAGGAAATGTTACTTTAGTGCATGTATGTTTATTGGCATAATATATTTAGCCTACCCTTTTGGGGGCACCTGACATCTGGGGCAAGAAAAACTGAAGAAAATGGCAAGGGCTGCATCTTTTATACCCCTGGCGCACTGACATCAGGGAAGAGGTGACAGCAGCCGACGCCGGACCAGGACTTTGGAATTCAGGCCGACTGCGGGTAGCCTGCCAGCAGGATAACCCAAGAGTAATGAATGCAACAGTGAATACACTCGAACATCTACATTTATGGTAGGTACACAACTGTACTTTCCTTTTCAAAAATCCTATTGCAGATCCAGAGACTATTTCACAGGGGCCCAAGGGCATTAAGGCTTCTACTGCTAAAAGTCCTACCCCTTCTGATAGAGACTCCAAGGCACTGGATAGATGGGGTAAGAAGGTTTACACTTCTGCAACCTTGGCCATTAGGGCTTTAAACTGCCAGTTTCATATGTTAAAATGTCAGCAACATGTTATTGGACTGCTTAAACAGAAAATTATGTTGATTCCTGACTGTGTGGAAAATAAAGAATTACAGGATTTAATGCATTCTGCCGAACAAGTTGGAAAACATACTTTGCAATGTGGTTTTGATTCATTAGAGGCCTCTTGCAGGGCTGCTGTTACTGGGTCTGTGCTCAGAAGGCATGCTTGGCTTAAGGAACAATCTTTGCCTGATCATGTTAAAGCTAAATTGTTGGATGCTGCATTAACTCAGGACCGCCTGTTTGGCAACAAGGCTGAGGAAGTTCTTAAAAAGATGGAAGATAAAGCTAAATCTATGCAAACTGTTAAATATTTTTTACAAGTTCAGCCTCCTAGATTTAGTAGGCACTGGCCCTCTAAGAATTGGTCCTTTCCAGCTCCTTCGAGATCTTCTCAAGCCAAACCCAGACACAGCAAAAAACCCAAGTTTCAGTCCCAGGGGACTCACAGAACTAAGCAGTGGGGGGCCTCCACTTCCAAGACTGGGAATAATAAGACTCCCCCTATGGTAAACTGTTTCAATGACTTCCTTTTAAAATTTCCAAGCACTTATCAACTGACTGCCCCTTTAGGGGGAAAGATTGCTCGTCATGCAAAGAATTGATAACTCATTACCCAGGACAAATGGGTTTTAAATATAGTGTCCCAGGGATACAGATTTCACTTCCACACATTGCCAACACCAAGCGGGTGGCCGGACCTACCCCCAAATCAGTGGGAAAAGGCCCAAAAACAAGTACTTTCTCTCTCAAGCATGGGGGCTATTCAACTGGTACCAGAAGAGGAAAAGAGACAAGGTTTCTACTCGAGACTTTTCCTGGTACCCAGAAAAGACAATTCATGGCATCCTATCCTGGACCTGTCTACTCTAAACACCTTTTTGGAGATTCCAAAATTCAAGATGCTGACTCATCACCAATTACTTCCTATGCTAGGCAAAGATGCCTGGTTGGCAACACTAGATTTAAAAGAAGCATACCTGCACATCCCAATCAGGGAATCTTGCAGAAGATACCTACGCCTCAAAGCAGGCTACACGCACTATCAGTTCTCTGCACTGCCCTTTGGCTTATCTACTGCGCCCAGGGTATTCACAAAGTGCCTAGCTCCAGTTATTGCATTTTGCAGGCAAAGAAATATTCAAATATACCCATACCTGGACAGTTGTCTAATTCAGGCAGAAAGCCAGAACATACTTTTGAATCATCTGGCCTTTGTAAAAAGGGTTTAAACTTGTCTGGGGTACACCATAAACAAAAAGAAATCACACCTGGTACCTTATCTACAAATTATATTCATGGGAGCAAGCTTGAATACAACTTCCCAGATGGCTTACCTCGCGCCAGAAAAGCAAATTCATTTGACAACCTACTTCAAACAAGTGGCCACAAAAACCCTGCTATCTGCAAGACAAATACTGCAAGCCTTGGGTTTCATGGCCTCCTGCATTCTTCTAATTCCATATGCAAGACTGCATATGAGGAAACTACAGTGGTGTATAAAAACCCTATGGTGTCAACATTCTCAAGACCTAGAAACAGTGATTCCTATCATACCTTGCCTATGCCTAGAGTGCCTTTGGTGGGCAGAGACCTGCCACCAAAACAAGGGACTACCTTTCACACAACCTCCTGCTCCCCAAACCCTAACGACAGATGCATCAGACTATGCATGGGGGGCTCACTTGGCAGGGAAGTGCATTCAGGGCAAATGGAACCTAAGTCAAATGCACCTGCATATCAATCAAAAAGAAATGTTAGCTTTACAGAATGCTCTGACAGCCTTCAAGGACCACATTCTTCCAGGACAACTAATGGTAAAGACGGACAACACCACTGTTATGTGGTACATAAACAAGCAGGGGGGTACACATTCTTACCCCCTCTACAGACTAGCCATGGCATTGTGGAACACAGCCTGGAGCTACCAAGTGCACCTACAAGCTCAATTCCTGCCAGGAAAATTGAATACACTGGCAGATGGACTAAACAGAAACCTCATGGACCCACATGAGTAGAAACTGGAACCAAGGATTTTCAAAATGTTGACAAGCAAATGGGGGAGCCCAGATATAGACCTGTTTGCCTCTCCCCAGAACTACCAATTGGACAAATTTTGCACAAGGACTCCCCACAAACAAGCCCGGAAAGTGGATGCTCTGCCCTTCTGCTGGAAAAACCTATCAGTCTATGCCTTCCCCCCTCTGCCTCTGCTCTCCAGAGTACTACTAAAAATCAAACAGGGCAAACCAAGGATGATTTTGTTTGCTCCAGACTGGCCGCGCCAACACTGGTACCCACTCCTGCGCAGTGTGTCACGGTTATCTCCATGGCACCTGCCTCAAACTCCTTCCCTACTGTCTCAGCAGGAGAACCAGATTCTGCACCCTCAGCTTCCAACACTGAACCTTGCAGCCTGGCTAATTACTTAATCTCTCCTTTACCATCCCTCAGTAAACCTGTGATGGATATCATTTTAGAGGCAAAGAGGCCTAGTACTAGAAAATCTTATGCTGAAAAATGGAAAAGATTCTGTGCCTGGAACCAATCTCAAGGGATGAGCACAGCAGCACCCAATTTACCTCAGATTTTACAATACTTAACTGAGATGCTTCACAAGGACCTGTCTTTTTCCTCCATTAAAATCCACGTCTCAGCCATTTCAGCTCATTATAACACAGAACCTCCCCTCTTCTCTCATCCACTGCTCAAGCAGTTCCTCAGAAGGGCCAAAAATTTGAGACCACCCAGAAGATCTCCAACCCCAGCCTGGGACCTTAACTTTGTCTTGGAGAAACTCACTCTACCTCATTTTGAGCCAGCTGCTACTGCAGACTTAAAATTTCTTTCTTGGAAAACAGCTTTCCTTTTAGCAATCACTTCAGCTAGAAGGGTATCTGAATTACAGGCCCTTATGGCAGTGGAGCCTTTCATCATCTGTTATGCGGACAGGGTGTCCCTCAGAACCAATCCATCCTTCATGCCCAAGGTGGTATCCAGTGTGGCTCTTAATCAGTCCATTCATTTGCTAACCTTCTTTCCCAATCCACAGAATAAAGGGGAACATATACTGCATTCCTTAGATGTGCACAGACAACTTAGATTCTACTTGGACAGGAGTAAACCTCAAAGGAAAATTGAACAACTGCTGGTGGCATTTGCTGCAGGGGCAGAGGGGAAGGCTATTTCAAAGCAAACCATTTCTTAGTGGATAAGCCATTGCATTAATTTCTGCTATAAGCACCATGGAAAAGCTATCCCCCAGGAGATCAGACCTCACTCCACCAGGGCTGCATCTACCTCTACAGCCTTTCTCAGAGGCACCTCTACCAGGGACATCCTAGAAGCTGCTACATGGAGTTCTGTACATACTTTCACCAAGCATTATCATTTGCCAATTTTCTCTAAATCCAGAGCTGGCTTTGCCACTGCAGTCTTGCAGGGCCTTATAACTGGCCCTAATGCTATCTAAATTCCTTCTCTCACCCATAGCTTTGGGAATCTACCCAAATGTAATGACTGCAACAGTGAAACATGAAGAACATAGTACAGTTGTGTACACTTACCATAAATGTAGATGTTTGTGTGTATTCACTGTTGTAGTCCTGGTTACCCTCCCTCCAGCCCCCTAACTTCTTTTGGCTGTACCTCTACTTTCCTTTACTATGCTTAAAAGCCTTTTTGATGTATTTGCTTTTTTGTTGGAGGTATATCTTTGTTCTTTTATGTCTAATTTCTTCCCATTAGGGGGAGCACCTGACATCTGGGGCAAGAAAAACTGATGTAATGGCATCGGCTGCATGTTTTATATCCCTGAGGACCTGACGTCATGGAAGAAGGGACAGCAACTGACGCAGGACCCAAGACCTTGTTAATCAGGCCGACTGAGGGCTACCTGCAAGCAGATAACCCAAATGTAATGACTGCAACAGTGAATACACTCGAACATTTATGGTAAGCGTACTTTATCTTTCACTTGGGAGGCTATCTTAACCAGAAAGTTGGCTTTGTTTGACCTGATTAGCCCTCTTAGTTGCCTACTTTAGTTTGAGAGAGTTTTTTCTTTATGGGAATTATCCTTCCTAATTTTTGCCATATTTTTTTCTTTTTGTTGTATATCCTGTTTAATTTCGGATGCCACCAGGGCAGTTTATTTCTAGGACAAGTTCCGGGCTTACTTCTGGTAGGTACAGCAGCCTCTCTGCAGCTGTTGACATGATTATACAGAGTTTCTGGGAGTAATTCAACATGGGCTGATGTGTTCTCGGGGTCTGGAAGGGCATTGAATTTTGACAAACTAGCAGTTAATAAAAGGTAGTTTGCCTTGGAGTAGTTTCTAACTCTTAATGGTTTTGTTGTAGTTACAGAGCTCATTTTTATTTCAACGGAGACAGCTTTATGACTGGACCGTTGTGGGGAGGATGAGACATGGGGGTAGTGTGCAGCATTCTCCCATATTTGTTAGTACAAGGTCCCAGTATGTAGTGGGTGCATTCACTATTTGGTCAAGCGTGTTTGTATTTATGTAGTCTAGTAAACTTTGTGCCTGCAGATTTTAGGCCATGTATGATACCCAGTCTTTAAAGGGGTAATTAAAGTCTCCCATGAGTAGGGTGTTAAGTTGGATGGCAAGCATCTGCAGTAGGTCCAAGTATGCATTGGACCTTCTTGGAACATAGAGGGTGACCTATAGCTGGCTCAGTGTATGGTACAGGATTTTGTCTGTGGAGGTCTGCATGTGGAGGAGCTCCAGTGGTTCATCCCGTTTAACAAAGATAGAGGTATGCTTGCTAATGATGTATATTGAGGCAGCTCCACCTTTAGCCTTTGTCTTTGCAGCTTCTGATCTAAAGGTGTGGAAGGCACTGAATCTTTGCACTGCTGGGGTACTGTCTGCTGCTTTAAACCATGTCTAACTAACTTCCCAAATGTCTATATTCTCGAGTGTGAGGATGGCTTGGAGGGAGTGTAAGTTTTAGTTAGGCTCCTGGCATTGAGCAGTAACACCTTGAAGTTCAGCTGAATTGATTTTGCTGTGTTGGTAATGCTCCTCCTTACTCAGTGTAATACCTTCCCTTTTTTTGTCACCTCTATTCTCTCCTATTTATTTAGCTGCTACTTGCCTGTATTCTTTGACTGTACTTCATTACAATGTCCTGCACATAGTGCATATGACATCAGGGAAATGCTGTGTACTAAAATGACTTTGTTCTTCTCACCTCAGGTAGGTCAACCACTGTCTTACTTGGGACCCAAACGTCCATACCATCTTCTCAGCTTTTTTACCCAGCCATACTACTTCCCATATAACCTGCTGTCTGCTGGCAGTGTAGCAGTGCAGTTTCCCCATTTCACTCAGGCTTTTTATATTTTTCCTCTTTTCTTTTTGATTCCTAATTCTTTTTCTCCTTAGTCTGTTCTACTTTTTGATTGTCTCAGTCCTTCAGATGATAATTACAGTTTATGAGATATTCTGTCCAGTTGTATCTTTGGTTGTCCTCGGTGGGGGTGGGGGGTAAACCTTCTTTTCATATTTTTTCGAAAGTCTTGCAATGACTCCCTTTTTTACCCAACTTTTCAGTCATAATAATGGAGTTTTGTGACACAGCCTCTCTGCTTTATTACCCCTGCTGTGCTGCTCCCTTTTCCGTGAGCCATACACATCTGAAAGGGACATCCTTACTTACACAAGCCCTTCAGAGGCTAATCACTTAATCTTCTAGTGACTTACTATCTCTGTAGCAGAGAAGCTGTCTAGAAAGTCACTACTTCTAGTACAGTTGCTTTAGACTTTGATTTCCATTTTCTAGTAATCGCTTTTTTTGGCAGCCACCATAATTAGACTCAGCAAGGCCTTACTATGTCAAGCCAATTCTGCTTCTATATCATAGCTCAGAAGAATCATTTCCCTAGTTACATCAATTTGCTCACCCAGTATTGCTGGTGGAGTTGTCTGCAGGAAATCTTTAAACTCTGTTAACTCATTACACTCCCAGAAAATATGTACCCAGTTGCCTGTTTTATTTCCCCATGACACTTCCAGTATTTGCTGTTTGCCTGAGGAAAATGCTCTGGAGTCTACTTGGGGTATAAAAATTTTATTTTATTTTACATTTGTTGTATGGGTATGTCCAACTGAGCTGAAGAGACTTTTTTCAGTGGAGGCCCAGGGAGAAAAGCTCCATGCATTAAACAATTATCAGATAACAAAACAGTTACTTAAAAAGATAATACATAATTTCTACAATGCTTTAAGGAAAAAAGTTTAGAAGTGAGTTCAGTGAGAATAAGATGTAAATAAATTATGAAATTACATACATTACAAATCAATTTTAAAAATTGTAGTTGGGGATTACATGGACCATTGAATGATTACACAAAGGCATTAGCAGGGTAGATTAAGAAGACAATATAAGGATTATAGTAGGAGAGGGAGAGAGTGTGATTATGAGAGGGAAAGAGGAGAGCAGGAGGAGAACTTTCTTTAGGTTGGGGGAAGACGTTTGGGGAGGGGTAAGTACAGTGGCAGATCCATTGACATATAAAATATTGTTTGATGGCAGCCTTAAATTGTTTAGGATGTGTGAGGGTCCTGATTTCAAGAGGGAGTTTATTCCAAGCAGTAGAAGGATGGTAGCTATATATGTTGCATCCGAATTTGGTCTTGGGTTTACAGATATTTAGAAGATCTTGGGTAGAGCTCCGTAGAGGTCTAGTAGGAGAATAGTGGGAGATAAGGGAGGATAGAACTGGACAGAAGGAGGGCTGGAATAGGATAGAGTGTATTATCTGGAGCTGAGAGAGGAGAAGTAGGTGGGGTAGCCCAAGCCAGTTTAAGCTTTTTAGAGAGTCAGTGATGAGATTTGTAAGGTTGTTGAGTGGCAAACCTAGCTACCTTGTTGTAAGTAGACTCTAGTTTTGATAGTAGAGAGGAGCTGAGATTTGTGAGAATTTGGGAGCTATATGTTAGACTAGGTAGGAGGTAAGTGTGGGAGAGAGTGATCCTAGCATCTATGGTCAGGAACTTCTTGTTTCTGTACAGGAGTCTTAACTTCTGATGGGTTTTTCTGATGCAGTTATTTACTTGTAGGTTGAATTTAAGTTGATCATCAATGATGATGCCGAAGAGTTTTGTACTGGATTCCACTTCAATGGAGGTGTTATTAAGTGACAGTATGGAGAAGGAGGGTGTAATATGGTTGACATTTTTAGGGAGAAAGAGTAACAGTTTAGTTTTTTTGGGGTTGAGGATGAGCAGTTTATTGGTGAGCCAGGTTTTAACAGAGTTAAAGGATGTTTGGGTAGCAAATAAGAGCTCAGAGGGACAGTTGGCAGTGGTGATGACTGTAGAGTCATTGGCATATTGGACTAGGGAAGACTGAGGACAAGAAGTATGGAGAAGATTTGTAAAGATATTGAATAGTAATGGCCCTAGAATAGATCCTTGGGGAACACCTATTCTGACTGGGAGAGGAAGGGATAGGGCAGAGTGCCATCTCACTGATTGCAGTCTGTTGGCAAGGTAGCTGGAAAACCATGCAACAGTATCAGAGGGGAAATTAAGGTTAGTCAGTTCTTCCAGCAGTAGAGAGTGAGAGAGAGTGTCAAATGCCTTTGAGAGGTCCAAGAATAAGCAAGAGATAAGTCTGTGGTTGTCTCTGGCTAGAGAAATTGTGTTAAGGAAGGATAATAGGGAGGCTGTGTAGTGTTATGTTTAGGTCGGAAACCATGCTAAGTGGGTGTGAGGAGATTTTTCTGTATAAGGTATTGCATGACTTGTTTGTGAACACATTTTTCCAGAACTTAGGGGAGAGGATAGTGATAGGTCTGAAATTGGTGATTTCTGAGGAGGTACCTCCTTTGTGAATAGGTAATGTGTAGAATTGTTTCCAGATAGAAGGGACTATTGATTCAGAGATGGAGTGATTGATTAAGATAGAGACAGGGAGAGTGAGAGAGTCAGCTGCTATTTGAAGGAAATATGAGATGTTATCAGCTGATACTGAGCATGGTTTAAGCTTGAAGAGTAAAGATTTGATATAGCTGGTAGATACTGGTTTGAGGGAAGAGGTAGGAGCAAAGTTAGTAGTTAGAGCAGGATCTGAGGAGTTTGGAGAGTTAGAATTAGACGAGTAAGGCTTAAGGTTGAGTAGTTTAGCTATGGATTCAATAAAGTATGTGTTAGAGGTTATGGCTGTGTCATCAGGAGTTTTGTCTGGACAGGGATTAGG
Organism: Protopterus annectens; assembly: GCF_019279795.1. NCBI lineage: Eukaryota > Metazoa > Chordata > Ceratodontiformes > Protopteridae > Protopterus > Protopterus annectens. Next base: position 838,708,058 of record NC_056746.1, read on the forward strand.
GGAGCTTGGATTACCTGGGTGTAGAATTTGATTTATATATATCTATGTAAACATTTCCATGCAAAATCCTAAATCTTCTAGATTTTGTTGCATATTTGGGAGACAAATATATATTCCCCCACTGTTTCTTTGTGAATTGCTTATCCAGTCTCTCTTCCCAATCCTTTCTAACCTCCTCTGACTGATTCTTATAATTATCATGCAATATTGTGTATGCTCTACTAATTATTCCTTTTAACAGCAGCATCTGTTCTCGATTCTACTAAAAACACTACCAGTGCTGGTCTTTTGTCTAGAAACCCTATTTCTTTCTCTTTGCCTATACTCTCTCAATCCTTGATAGGGAAGGTAATCTGTAACCTGCAGTCCAAATAAATTCTTGGCATCTTCACATTCTGTTACCTTTCCCTCTCTAGTTATTTGCTCCCAATACCTTGGCTCCCTTTCCAGTTTTCTCCTATAAATTCCAGCCCCCTCTTGCCTATTGTCTGTATCCCAAGTTCATCCCTATTGGCAGAATCTCCTTTTTCCATTCCTGTGCTGCCTTATTTCTTATAATAGTTTCTGCTACTTAATGAAAATAATATTCTGTATGATTATTGTTATTCTCCTTAAAAGTCTGCATCCAAAGTCCCAGTCTCTCCTTATGTCTTGAGTCCCCCCCCCCCCCGTTTCATCATCATCCCTTTCTACTCTGAATTATAGGTTTTTGCTTGTGCTATGTATAAGAGCCTTAAATGTGTAACTCTGCAATACCCCTTCACATTGGGTAATCCCAATCTTCCTTGTTCTATTGGAAAATTCAGCTTATCCCACTTGACTCTTGCTGTCTTCCCCTCCCAGACAAAATCCTTCAGCTCTTTATTAATTGCTATCCACAGCTTCTCCACTGGTTGATAAAAATATGATTGACCTGTCAATAAAACTAAAGGGACTAAAAACAAGGGTGTATTTTACACATATGTAAGCACTCTATGAATGTGATATGTTTGCAAAGGCTTTTTTGTGGTCTGCCCATGCCATACTTAGAGTCTTCTCCTTTTTACAGTTTTCCACTATGACCTCATTTAACAATAAATCCTTCTTTGTTCCATATGACTTTCTTTTATTACCCTTTTGTTTCTATTGCCATGATTGAGATTTCTTCGAAATGACTATAAACTCTATTGGCATCAGTTTAAGTGTATAATTTATATATTGTCAGAAGGCAAGTTACTGGTCCATAATTTTTAGGATAGCATGCAGGTTCACTCTTAAGTAGAAGCATTGTTTTTCCTGTTGTTAAGCAAGCTGGCGGCTGTTCGGGGAGTGCATATAAATAGTTTTTACTCTTGGTTAAATCTTAAAATCTTTAAATGGTTAAAGTTGTTAATACATTTAGCCAGAAGTTAGGTACTGCATCTGGCCCAGGCGTTTTCCACTTAGGAGCTTTTCTTAATTTTGTTTCAATTTCCCTGACTGTTACTTTATCCCTTTTAATATCCTGTACATTTGAACTATTCTTTCTTTTACTACTTTTATCAATTCAACATTGTTGTTATGTTCCACAGGATCTGTGTAGATAATTTTCCAAAATATGTCTGTTTCTTTTTTTTAGGGGGGGGGGTTCAATTCCTTTGGCCTTGTTTCCCAATTCTCTATAAAACTTTTTTGGTCATCATTAAATTGCATATTTTGCACTTTTCCTTTATATTTATCTACATATATTCTAAGTTTTTTCTGCCTGTGCTGATATCTTTGATTTATATATTTATATCTATATGTTGTATGTATAACTATTTATCATGTGAGTGCACATTGTGTTTTTTATATATGTATGTATATATGTGTATGTGTGTGTGTGTGTGTGTGTGTATATATATATATATATATATATATGTGTGTGTGTGTGTGTGTGTATATATATCTACATACACACACACACATATATATATATATATATATATATATATATATATATATATATATATATATAAGCACATACATATGTAATATGTATGTTTGGGTGTGTGTGTGTGTGTGTGTGTGTGTGTGTGTGTGTGTATATATATATATATATATATATATATATATATATATATATATATAGACAAGTGATGAAAACCAGTCTAAATGCAAAAAGTTACCACTCGTGGAGGAAATAAGGCTCTTTAAAAGTTGATCACCAACGTTTAATCCAGTAAATCCAGAAGCACAGCAACACCAGGAACAACAGTTCAAAAAACACATTAACGCTAAAAATCCACACTGCGTTTTCGTTTCCACTACTTCCTCAGATATGGCAGAATGAATTCAGTGCATACATTTCATCCTTAAATACTTTAGCTGTTAACAATAATTAACTCATTAATTAACTGCTCAGTTCATGATTACACAATTAAAAACACTCCTTGGTAATCTATACTCAAACCTAAGGCATTTCATGTTACACAATTTCAGCTTTAAATAGTATTAAACACTTGCCATAGTTTATACATTTAAAAATCATATATTTAAAAACTTTATTCATTCTAAATTTCATTAATAAAAAAGCATTTTGAAATAAATTAATTAAAAACCCAGTAAATCCATTATACATTATACAAATGTTGCTTAAACAAAGCGCCATCTACTGATCAAAAAAAAGAAAATACTTTATATAGAGCTAACTTTTCGAAAAATCCATGTAATGAATAAGGAACATTTCACTTAAAAACAGGTTATAATTTCATACATATTAGAACATCCCTAGCTATTATTCAAAGCTTAGCTGCTCTCATTTTCAATACAGGGGCAATAGATATGGTATCATTTAATCCAGGTGGTCTACTACATTGCGGAAATAGGAAATCTTCCCTTTCCACTCTGTACGGAGAGCTCCATTCAGTCAGATGGAACTTTTACAAGTTTGAACATATGGTCTCGGCCATATGTGGTTCGAACTTATAAACATTTGATCTACTGAAGGGGACCCATATATATATATATATATATATATATATATATATATATACACACATATATGGATTCACTTCAGAAACCCGAATTTCTGAAACATCGAATTTCATATGATCGAGACGATATGATTGATGTTTCAGAATATCGAGATTCTGAAATATATCCAAAATAAAAAAAAAAGGTAAAAGCATCTGTTTAAACATTTCTGCAGGGGGAAAGCCCCCCTGCACCCCCCACACCCTGGCTACTTAAATATACCAACTCTGAGATCACACTACAAGGAAGAGGGAAATCTCCTGTTCCATGCTGTATGCAGAGCTATGTACAGAATTTCAAAGTTATAAAACTTCGATCATATTGTCTCGACCATATGAATTTCAAG
>NC_056746.1:839053876-839161561 GCF_019279795.1 Protopterus annectens
TCCTACTGAATGATAAATACAAGTTTTAAGCCCTAGATATTGTTATATGTAATTATCTGCTTCATTTCTTATATTTGATCTGCTTTAAGATTCAAAATACTGGTTAGGGATATCCTGTTGTTAATACCTGGTGGTTGGGTTGCATTTAACAATATCTGCCATGGATGCATCTTCCATCTCTGAGCACCATGACACTTTGGATGGCAGAATTGTGGCCCAACATAAACTTGCAGTTGATGAAGGGGAATGCTACATCTTTCCCTCTATTGAAAAAACATTCTCCATCTCTGGATTTAAATGTTACAGTTAACAGGCACGTCCACCCATCATTGTAACCAGCTTGTTGTCTGGACCTGAGGTTTGGCTTTTAGTAAATTCTATTTTGTGTAGCTATTACCTCAGCCAGATGAATCTCAGAACTGCAATGTCTTTTTTTCTGGAGAACTGTACTTGGATTTTCACAAGTATTAGATTTTGATCAAGATTAATACATGACTCTTTTCTGAACTGGGTTTAGAACTCACTGCAAATCGGTCAACTTGTCTGCCAGTTATCTTCTCAGGGAAAAACACCAGGGAAAATAGTGCCCTTTATAATTTGAAAGTGCACTGACTGCATGAGCTAAGAAAACGGACCAATTATTTGTCTGTTTTTCCCTCAAGTAAAGATTATAGTAATAATGTGATGAAAGGAGGGCTTAGTACTAGCCAACCAAAATATGTCCATGTGAGAGGGTAATCAATTATTTATTGGCAAATGCAGTTAAAGGCCATTCTACTAGAGGTGTTACAACTTCCACTGTATTTTTTAAGAATATGTCCATTGTGGATATTTATGACAAGACAATATGGTTGTTGGTATACCACCAAGCATTACTATCAGAGCCCTCATTCCAAGAGTCAGGCTTCCTTTGGCACATTAGGACTATAGAATTCAACCTTCTGAAATGTGTTTCTTTGGTCCCTCTGCCTCTTGCCAGTGCTATAGGATTCAACCTTCTGAAGTGTGTTTCGTTGGTCTCTCTGTCTCCTGGCATCTTGTGAATATGTCTTTATTACTTGGGATTTTCCCGTTTGTTTTCCACTGCAAAAAGATCCTTTGAAGTAAGATGATAGAAGTGGTATTACTGAAAAAAAATGCTGATTGCTTCTTTTTCCAGAGTTAACTGTTTGTGTTTGTGACGAAGAGATGATATGGATACTTTGATATAGACACAAGTCAAGTCTTATCACTAAAGATATACAGAGTTGTAGATAAAACTGCAACAATGCATTTCTTTTTTCCTGCCTCAAAGTGCAGCAACCCTCAAGTAGTATTGGGCTGCTTGGTGTATTTGTAGATTCATATCAATACACCTTAGGTTCATTGTGGTGAATGGCCAATGCCAGCTCATGGTTTTGGGGGGAGGGAGACAGTCACTATTCTTTTGAATCCAGAGCTTCTCTACACAATCCTGTCTTGGTTTGTGATTTACTGTGGCGTTGCCTATAAAAAAAGTTTTATTTGAATTTATATTTTATTTCTTACTACTGCTTTTCACCGTTTATAGGAAGGAAGGGATAGGTTGTCTTGGTTTCTGATTTATTTATCTTTATTGTTAAAAAGAGGTATGACTGGGAGTGATAGTGAACAAAAGATACTGCTCTCATTCATGAGAGATGTAAAGAAATTCCAGCTTTTGGAAAACTATACAAACTGCAGCCAAAGTCCGATCCTGAATCAAAAGCCAAAGTAGAAACAGAAAAAATGGTGTGGCCAACACAGCCAAGGCCAGTTTAAAACCACTTTAATAAAATAACAAAAAAATCCCAAGAAAACAGAACAGATAAGTGCTTTCAGGCTATCAGCTCTTCATCAGATCTACTACTCTAACACAAAAACAAGGCCTAAAAAACAAGAGACTGTAACAAGCATTAACAATCCAGCCAATCAGGATCTTACAACAGAAGTACTTAATATGGCAGTAATGGAAACAATGTGCATGCTCTCAATGCAGGCTTTAATGAGATAACCCCATTCAAGCCAGGTAGTCTATCAGCTTGTAAATTCACTATCCATTTTATCTTGGGTTTATATTACCAACTCAAACATTCAAATTGTCGAGTGCAAAAAGATCGACACATATACGTCGATCTACCTCTTCACTGTAATGTTTAAACACTGAAAAGCATAACATCAAACTGTCTTAGTTGGCCAATACTGCCTCCCTGGCTCCGCATTGAATACATAAAGTTAAAGATGTAATGTACAACCCTACAACTGTCTTAGTATTGAATGCGTAAACTAAAATACGTGATTGCAACCTTACAACTAAACTTCACAACAAACATATATTATATTATATTATATTATATTATATTATATTATAAACATGATATATTATATTAAATTACTATTATGGATTTTAGTTGTAGGGTTGCAATCACGTATTTTAATGTATGTATGTATTCAATACTGAGCCAGGGAGGTGGTGTTGGCCAATTATGATGGTTCGATGTTGTGCTTTTCGGTGTTTAAACATTTCTGTGAAGAGGTAGATCAACATATATGTGTCGATCTTTTTGCACTTGACAATTTGACTGTTTGAGTTGGTAATATAGACCCAAGATGAAATGGATAGTGAATTTACAAGCTGATAGACTACCTGGCTTGGGGCCTCCTGTCTGATCTCGTCTGTCAACCTGTCCATCACCACTGCAAATGAGAAAGGGCTCAGAGCTGATCCTTGATGTAATCCCACCTCCACCTTAAATGCATCCGTCACTCCCACTGCAGACCTCACCACTCTCACACTATCTTCGTACATATCTTGTACCACTCTTACATACTTCTCTGTCACTCCTGACTTCCTCATACAATACCACAACTCCTCTCTAGGCACCCTGTCATATGCTTTCTCTAAGTCCACAGAGACATAATGCTTCTGACCTTCTCTGTACTACTCCATCAACACTCTCAGAGCAAACATTGCATCTGTAGTGCTCTTTCCCGGCATGAAACCATACTGCTGATCACTAATCCTCACCTCCCTTCTTAACCTAGCTTCCACAACTCTTTCCCATAACTTCAAGCTGTGACTGATCAGTTTTATCCCTCTGTAGTTACTACAGCTCTGCACATCACCCTTATTCTTAAAGATAGGTACCAAAACACTTTTTCTCCACTCCTCAGGCATCCTCTGATTTTACAAGATTTCATTAAACAATCTGGTTAAAAACTCCACTGCCATTTCACCTAAGCACCTTCCACTGGTATGTCAACTGGGCCAAAAGCCTTTCCATTCTTCATTCTCTTCATAGCTGTCCTTACCTTCTCCTTGCTAATCTGTTTCACTTCCTGATTCACTATCCCCACATCATTCAACCATCTCTCTGTCTCATTCTCTTCATTAAGATGTTTCAGTATTCTATGTTTAAACAGCATATTAGTCTTGCCTACATAGAAATGAGAGCACTTAGTGCAAGTAGCAAGATACACTAATTTCTGACTTTTGCAATCAGCTCTCAATTTAAATCTGTAAACAGAGCCAATCTGGGGGTGACAGACAGAAAGAGTCAGTTCTAGAGATGTGGATACAGGCTTTGCAAGACCAACAAGGGAAAGTCCCAAACTTATTAAGCCTGGGAGCAGAATCAGGATTGTCATTAGGAGGGCCATAAGATAGCTGCCTTTTCAAGACCTTAACATTCCGGAAGCTAAAGCTAGGTTTGCTGCCAACATTCCCTTTAATACAATAATCTGTTTCTAAGATGGACCAGTTGTTAGTAATAACATCACAGATCTTATGCAGATTGCTGGAGTAGGTCAGGGTCATTCATGCCACACTATCAGCACTCCTTGTATGTGTACAACGTTACTGTACTTACTTTAGTATTTAGTTGTATATTGTTTGTGCGATTTTTCTTATATAAGTTGATTTAAGTTCTCTTTACTATTCTTTTCTTTTATAATTTTTTTATTCATTTGAAGCCAAATATAGATTCCTTAAATGAATATGCCATTAATGATTTGTTAAAGCACAAATATCTTGTACAGTGTAATAAATGTTATTTATTTAAAGGTAACACCTGATAGCATTGGTGATCTGTGTTCCTCATGTCAAAAGCTGGAGGATTTGCTTACGTGCCTGTTGTCTGTAAAGATCACTCAACCCCTGTGAAACAAAATGATGTCCCTGACAACTTTGGAATTCTGGGTACAAGTATTCAACAATCTGAGTATTCAGAGTGTTTAGAAGGAAATAAAAAGAAAGAAAGGAGGAAGTTCACAACAAATAACAAGGAAGAAAAAGAAACGGATAAATGTCTGCAAAGTAAAGAGAATTCATATAGATTACAGAGAATGATCACATTTTTCGATCAGAAAACCTTCAGTCTACACAAAAAGGCAGCATGTTTCCAAAAGAGAAGGTACAAAGATGAGGCAAGGGGCAGGTGAAAAGGAAGAAGTCAAACCTGAACATGGATCAACTGAAGAACATTACTATAAGAAAAAAAGAGGTGAAAGACATTGACAACATGTCTCAATGCATGCAAATGTAAAACACAATACAAACAGAGGGATTAATAAGACTAATGGTGATGAACATTATTCCTTTGTAACAATTGATAGAGCACATATTACTGAACTAGAAGATGAAGATTCTTCAGATCTGGTCAGAAAAGATATTCTTGAAATTGGACATTCAGTTATTAGAGGAACTGATGCTTACATTTACAGAGAAGATAATGAACATTGAATCATGTTATGCTTGTCAGGAGCAAAACTAGAGGATGTGAAAGAAGCCTTAGAATGCCTTAATGTAAAGAAGTACGGATCTGTTTTTACTCATGTCAATACAAATGATCTCATCTGCAAGGATTCTCTGACTGCTAGTAAGGAACTTACTGGTGTTAGGACATATTTTTCAGAAATCACATATAGAAAGGAGAGTCAGGTCACCATGAATGAAAAGATTTTTTGGGTAAATACCTACATGAAAAAATTTTGTGCATGTGTTCTGACAGAATGGCGTGCATTTGTCAAGATCAGGAAAGAGAATTTTTGCACCAGATATTTTGCAATATTTGACAAACACAAGGCATGATTTCTGCCAGGTTGAAAATTTAACAGTTCACAGATAGAAACATTTTATGCATTTCTGCTAGGAACATTAATAATAAAGTTTTATTATTGGAATTTTTTTTATATTCTACCAATATTGATGTTGTTATTGTTTGTGAAATGTACTTAAAGAACAATGACTGGAAACCAGTTCTGTCAGGGTATAAATGTTTTTACTGTAACAGATATTGTAACAAAAAAATCAGGTGGAGTGTTATGAGTGGAATAATACTCATACAAGATTATGTTCATGAACAGCATTTGTTTCAGATTGTAAAAAAAAAAAAAAACTACTAGGGGACGGAACATACTAGTCATTGTTTCTCTTCCTAAAGAAATTACTGTTACTTCATACCTAGTTTTGCCACCGTTGATGTGCAGTGATCATGGGGTTATAAAGGTTAATTTGTTGCTAGATAATTCTGCCAAACTAAAATCTAAACCAGTGCACAGAAGGTTATTTACAGATTATATGGAAGCAAAACAGTTACTATGTAAACTAACTGGAGTGAGGTGTTCAGTGGATAAATTGCAGAAGATATATTTCTATAAGAACAAGATACCTGATTAAGGTTCATAGGTTCATAGGTTCATACTAGGCTATCTGCCCTGGGACATTTATAAGCCTAGCCAGAGTGTGTTTGGCTTTTGCCACCCATTTTAAATTAATTTTGCTATGCCCTTTTTTGAGGTTAGTATACTGTGCCTCTGTCTAACAGTGACACAGAAGTGATACCCGGGGTAAACCTACGATCCCCCATCCACTCATCAAGATTCCTCTTGAAGAGAGTCAATGAGGGACTCTGCCTAACCTGGACTGGGATTTTATTCCAGAGTGAAGGGAGCCTCTGGGTTATGAATCTGTCCCTCCAGCATGTCCTATTTATTTCAGTGCTGAGGTTCAAGTCTCTCAAGTGTGTAGCTCGATGGGATTTGGATTTACTGAGGTGCAGCATGTCCATTAATTCCGGGTTGGACATGGCTTTATACGTCAGGCACAGATCGCCTCTGAGCAGGCGGTATGCCACTGAGTAGAGCTGGAGTTTTTTTCTTTAACGGGGCAGCATGCATTCATTTTTGAGCCTTTGATCCTCTTGGGTGAGGTACTTTTGGGGTCTTTCCAGTTGCTGCAGGTGTGGTAGTAGGTACATCCCAAAGGGGCATTACTCAATTATGGGGCCTGCCTGAGGGATGAGTAAAGAGGCACGATGACCTCCCTGATCTAGATGTGAATCCCTTCATGATTAGGTGGGCTATATAAAATGTTTTTCTAACCACTTTGGCCACGTGGTTGTCAAATGAGAGATTGCTATCAACCTAGGTCCCCAGGTCCATAATTACTTCTTCCGTACTTAATGGATTACCACTTATGTGGTAATTTGTGGGCACTTTGTTTTTGCCAAAGGGGATGACTATACACTTTTTGGCGTTTAGCTTGAGGCCATGGCTCTGGCACCAGTTGTCTGTTTCTATGAGGCCCTTTTGGAGGATGCTTGTGTCGGCTGGAGAGTCGATTATGGCACCCAGTTTGCAGTCATCTGTGAACTTGGTCAGCTACAGTCCTTCCGTGTTGGCCTGTACCTCTGAGAAATATATACCGAACAAGAGAGGTCCCAGGACTGAGCCTTGTGGGACGCCACTTGTAACTGGTTTGGAGTCTGACATGGCTCCAGCAATTCTAACCATGTGGGTTCTTGTCCTTGAGCCAGTTTGCAACCCATCTAGTGACATGGGGTTTATATTTAAGCTGGTGAGCTTATCTATAATGGCCGAGTAGGGTATTGTATCGAAGGCTTTTGCGAGGTCCAGGTAGGCTGTGTGGACCACCTTCCCCTCGTCAATGGCCTTGGTGACTGTTTCAAAGAAATCGACCAAGTTTAAGAGGCAGGATCTGCCCTTAACAAAGCCGAACTGGGTAGGATCCAGTGTCTGTAGGTCCACAATATCTTTATTTATAATGTCCATGATGATCCTTTCCATAGCTTTGCAGACCAAGCTAGTCAGGCTTATGGGGCGATAGTTTCCAGGATCCGTTGAGGCACCACCTTTGTGGAGAGGGACCACAGTTGCTGTACGCCACTCTTTGGGTACATATCCTGTAGTAAGGCTGAGATTGAACAGTAGTTTTATGTTTGGGTTTAGCTCTTCTTGGAGTTCATGTAGGACGCAGCCCGGGACACCATCTGCTCCCATTGATGCTGTGTTTTTTGCTTTGGAGAGGGCGGCTCTTACCTGAGCATCTGAGATGTCAGGGGGCAGCACTCTGCTGGGATAGATATTTGCCCTTTTGGTGGGGGGGGGAGTTTGCGCTGAACCTGTCAGCTAAGATGTTGGCAATGTCTGTGGGTTTGGTGTATTTTTTGTCATTTTGGACTAATTCTGAGCATATCTGGGAATTCCCACCCAGGTTCCTAACATAACTAAAGAAAGCCTTGTGATTATCCTTAGTGTCCTGTGCAATTTTTCTCTCGAAGCTGGCCTTAGACGATTTTATGAGTGCCCATAGTTTTTTGCTAATACTGATCAGAGATGCCTTCCCTTTTTGGGATTTTGCTCTATCATGTAGTAGCTTCTTCCTTCTGTTGTATAGTTTGTTTATGGTTGGGGTCCACCAGACAGGATGTCTGCCTTTGGAGGATTGGGTCTTGGTTTTATTTGGGATTGCATGATCCATGCATTCCTGAAGGTGTTCATAGAATGCGTTTATAAAGGATTCTGCGGTCTGGGCCGTATTTTCCACAGGCCCGGGAGGTTTGAAGGATTCCACCTAGGTTTTGAGGAGTGTGAAATTTGCTTTAGAGAAGTTTTTCACTGTGGTTTTCTGGGCAGGGGGTGGGGTCGGGATGTGAATATCCAGTGAGATTAGTTTATGGTCTGATCTTACCAGTGAGGGATACACTTCTGGTCTGGAGCATAGAGTCCCCATGTTGGTGATGATCAGGTCCAGTATGTTTACCCCTCTTGTGGGAGTGGTAACAAGTTGTTCCATAGCATTTGAGTTTATAAATTCTAGGAACCTTTGGGCTAGGGTGTTGGAGCTAGAGTAATGCTCCCAGTCTATGTTTGGGTAGTTGAAGTCGGCCAATATAATGGTGTTTGGAGAGACCTTCATATTTTCCAGTGTTCTCAGGAAGGCCGAGGGGAGTTCTTGGGTTTGGGAGGGTGGTCTGTAGCAGGCTATAAACTGGAAGGCAGTTTTACCCACTGTTAGTTGCACATGGATAGTCTCTGATGCTTCGTGCTGTGCCACCAACCTGGAGGTGTGGGTATCTTTGACAAATATTGATACACCCTCCTTTTGTGGTTTGGTCCAAGTTTTGGGGCCGAAAAGCATGGTATGAGGTATAACCTGGTAGTGCTGGGGTGCTCTCGGGAGCCTTGAACCAGGTTTCTGTTACTGCACAGATATCGATGTTCTCCATGCTAAGGAGAGTTTCGAGTGCATGCATCTTGAGGTTTAGACTTCTGGTGTTGAGTAGCATTACTCTTAGTTTCTTATCCCTTGTGATACCTATGGAGGTGGGTTTGTCTTTTGAGCCTTGCCTAAAAAGGCACTATGGGGGTAGCAAGAGCCTTTGCCAATATCCGAAAGCCCAGGGGTGATAGGTGCAAGCTGTCCCTAGTGAAGCATCGTGGCTTGACGAGCATGTCATCCCAGGCTGACAGGCATTGGATCCCCTTTGAATGACACCAATACTTAAGCCAATTGTTGAAATTGATCATCTTGTCTTCATATTGTGGCATCATTCTTGGTGAAGGTAAGATGCTACTCAAGTCAGGGTCATACCGGCCTGGGCTACGTGCTCAGAGAGCTCCTCTATGTCTCTTTTCATGTAGTCCAGTGAGGTACATCTCAGGTCATTCACACCAGCATGGACAATGACTGAGTCATATTTGTACTTGCCTTGGAGTGACCTGAGTGCTTGTGTTATGTGGCGGATCCTAGTGCCCGACAGGCAGCTCACCATGACCTTCTCCTTGTTCAGCCTGGTGTGCGGGACGTCAGTGTGCCTGACGATAGAGTCACCTATTACAAGTGTATCAGGTGTGTTGTTTAGCCTTAAGGGCTGTGACTGTTCAGCACACTGGCTTTGTGAGCTATGTGTTGCACGTATTTTGTTTTGGGGTAGCAGTTGCTTGGGTGTCTGCTTTGGAGGTCTCTGCTGCTTAGGCAGATTTTTATTTAGAGCCTCCGAGTATGTTTTTGTGTGTTTATGTGTTTGGTTTGCTGTCGTGGTAGGTCTATGTGAGACTGGAATTGTAGTGAGTGTGGTTTCCTTCTCCTCCTGACTGGTTATGCCAGTACTGAGTTGAGAGAGCATAGCTTCCAGTTTGGCTATATGGTTGCATCTCTCACATGTGCTGGAATTTGTTGGGAGGAGGAGAGGGTTGTTTGTGTACATGAGGCAGTTGTAATATTGCCTCAAGATTCCCAGATTCACCAGCTGGACAGGAGAGGAGATTGACAACTGACCTTTGGACATGCTAGAATAGTATTGGGAATTCCTTTATAATTTAAAAAAAGGGCCAATGGGGAGCAAGGTACTCAAGGGGAGTTTGTGAGGGTGTAGTGCTTTTAATTTTTTAGCGCTGACCTATATAATTGCTTTAGTGAGCAAGTGCCAGCTAACTTAAATGCAATGTGCTACAGGTAACTTAAATGCAAAAACGACAAACAATAACTTTCATTCAAGTGAAACAAGGAAATAAGTACAGTAAGCAATGCAGATATCACTAGGGATCCACAGAAGCACTGAAAAGCCGTGTTTTAGGTGGAATTAGCATTTCAGGGAAATAACAAGCAAACAAACAACAAGCATACAAACAAAGCTAGATTCAGCAGGCCTGGATCTAGTCTATGCTGCAGCAAACAAGGTGTACCAATTTCAGTAAGAAACAGTTCAAATAAGCAGGCACTATAAATCTTTAACCAGAAATTCCCAGCTCAGAAGGGCAGAGTCCAGCCTCTCCTCCCACAAGAGTGCAGACCACAAACCTTCTTAATGTAAAATAACTGGCCTGAAGCCCAAGTGCTTAAACCAGAACTAATACACTTTTAGAATAACAGACACTGAGCCCTCAATCAGCAGTTCCCAACTTAGAAGGATGTAAGCTACCTTTCCTGCCACCACAGTGCAGGCCACAAACCTTCCTAATGTAAAACAACTGGTCTGAAGCCCAAGTACTTAATCCAAAAAACTTAGAATGATAGCTACACTTTAATCAAGTTACTACCAAGCAGTAATAAATACAAGTGAATACTTTAAAGAATGCCTGGATTAGTGCTCAAGTTATACAAACAAAGCTAGATTCAGCAGGCCTGGATCTAGTCTATGCTACAGCAAACAAGGTGTACCAATTTCAGTAAGAAGCAGTTCAAATATGCAGGCACTATAAGCCTTTAACCAGAAATTCCCAGCTCAGAAGGGCAGAGTCCAGCCTCTCCTCCCACAAGAGTGCAGACCACAAACCCTCTTAATGTAAAATAACTGGCCTGAAGCCCAAGTGCTTTAACCAGAATTAATACACTTTTAGAATAACAGACACTGAGCCCTCAATCAGCAGTTCCCAACTTAGAAGGATGTAAGCTACCTGTCCTGCCACTACAGTGCAGACCACAAACCTTCTTAATGGAAAACAACTGGTCTGAAGCCCAAGTGCTTAAACTAAAAGGCTTAGAACGAGTTACACCAAGCAGTAATAAATACAACTGAGTACTTTTAAGATGATGCAAAAGCAAAATAAAGTAGGAAGAAACACAAATACAGTAAAAGCAGATACATTTTTTTTTTTTTTGAGTGAGCAAGTGAGATGGGCCCAGGAGGATTATCCAAGTGCAAATTTACAAGAGGGGCAGGCAGTTTCAAAGCCACCAAGATTAACACCAAGACAAAAACAGGGAGGGTGGGTGGGGACCTACTGAAAAACCAGTCAACCTCAGCTAGATATTGCTCAATGCAACACAAACAAATTACTTTAAATTGTGTATTATTTGATAAAAGTGCAGGTAAAAATCTACTTAACTCCACTCATGTAGGTCTCAGTTGGCCAAAGCTCACAGTTTAAACAGAAAACTTGAATACCACTTGAATAAGACAGAAACCGAATAACAATGAGGTAAACTACCCCCACTTATCACTGGCTATGCAGGTTTTTTAACAAGCCTTAACTGAAAATACCACTTGTATAAGACCTACTGAAAAACAGTCAACTTCCAGCTAGATATTGCTCAATGCAACACAAACAAATTACTTTAAATTGTGTATTATTTGATAAAAGTGCAGGTAAAAATCTACTTAACTCCACTCATGTAGGTCTCAGTTGGCCAAAGCTCACAGTTTAAACAGAAAACAATTCACTGTACCACTTGTATAAGACAGAAACCGAATAACAATGAGGTAAACTACCCCCACTTATCACTGGCTATGCAGGTTTTTTAACAAGCCTTAACTGAAAATACCACTTGTATAAGACCTACTGAAAAAACAGTCAACTTCCAGCTAGATATTGCTCAATGCAACACAAACAAATTACTTTAAATTGTGTATTATTTGATAAAAGTGCAGGTAAAAATCTACTTAACTCCACTCATGTAGGTCTCAGTTGGCCAAAGCTCACAGTTTAAACAGAAAACAATTCATAATATAAGACAAGATCAAGAAAAATTTTAAGAAAATTTATATAAAGATATTGAGCATAATAGGAAACCATTTTATAGAAACATAAGATGTGAAAGGAGTAAAGACGTAGAAACTGATAAACTGTGTGTAGATTCTAAAATGTATTCTCAGACACAACAGATTATAGCTATATTTATAAAAAATGTTATACAAAACAGTAGGGCTTCACAAAGGGGGTGATACGTTGTTCTACTGATATCTACTGATATCCAGGTAACCTCAGATAGTGGAATCAAAACAGATCCAAACAAAGCACAGGGAGGAGATGGAATTAGTAATAATGACCTGAGAACACTTCAGCAAGAACTTACAATACCATTATATCTATTATTTGCTAGGTCACATAAATATGGGAGATTCCTCAAGATTAGTGACATGCACTTATTAAACCTGTCTTTAAGGGAAAGGGGAGTAGGACAAACCCAGAGTCTTATAGACCCTTAAGTCTACTTTCATGTTGTGGAAATATAATGGTAATACTGAATAAGTTATTGTCAGAACTGGAACGGTTGGGACTCATTACCATACAACCGCATGCATATGTTGAAAATAGATCTATTACAACCTGTAACATGATATTCTATAACCATATAAAAAGAGCTACGAATGAAAAATTGTGCTGTGATATAATTTATATAAATTTAACTTCAGCATGTGACAAGATCATGCACAAAACACTAATCAATAAAAAGAACAAATAGGTACTGATTTACTCTTGATAAAATGGCAAATAGGACATGGCAAGTATCATGTAGTAATTGAACAGGTGAAATTCTTGGTTAAAGTCAGGGTGTCCCACAAGGCTCTATCCTAGGCCCTCACTTGTTTAGATTGTGTCTTTCAGCCCTATCTTTTTTGATCTGAGGTGTTCTACAGTCTGTCTGTAGATGGCCTGAAATTGGGTAAACTGATTACACATGTTACAGATAGGGCATGTCTGCAAAAGAACTTGACTAAATTGACCATTTGGGCATAGGAGAATAATATGCTGATTAATAGGTGCTGCGGTAGTGTTGTCGCCTCACAGTTAGACGTTGCCCATTCGATTCTCAGTTAGAGCGTCTTCTGTGTGGTGACATGCGTGAATGGGCGTTCCTTCATTGAAGGTTGTGCGTTAGGCCCAGCAAGCCAGCACGTAAAACTCTACTGCCAATCATTAGCGGACCGGAGTTCCGCTGTGGCGACCCCTAACTGGGAAAAGCCGAAAGACACAAATACATCAAAAACTAAGCATATGAAATTTGGGAGATATAAATTGAAATTTGAATAGTTAATATAGCACACAGTGATTGAAACTGTAGATTCATTAAGGACCTTGGTATATGGGTAGATCATAGGATCATAGCAGGTTTCTAGGCTATCAACCCAGAGGTCATTACAAGTCTAGTATTTCATCCCAATGTAATACCATAGATACTTTAGTCAATACCCAGATTGTCTTTAGTAATGACTGCCCATGTCCAGGAGGGTTGTGGGCACTATCCCCGGCATGAATTTACTGTCCGCATCCACTCGTCCAGGTTTCTTTTGAACAGTGCCATAGAAGTGCTTTGCTTCACATGACACTTTGACTTTTTCTAATCATATCAACCAAATGGTAAATGATAGTTATAGAACTATAGGTTTTATAAAACAATTTATAAAGCCTAGGAAATCAGAAATGATGAAGTCATTGTTTGTTAATTACAATAGATCTAAACTTGAGTATGGAATATCAATATGGAAACCTTATAAGAAAACAAGCATGAGTAAATCAACTACAAAACAAAATATATCTGATATTTGCAAACCAGATAACAAGAAAATGAAAACAATGCAGTTGTGCATAACAGTGCCAAGACCCAATAAATTAAAGTATATCGCTGTGCTGACACTCACTCAGTTGATTGCATAGTTCAAAACCTAAACAGATATCTATCCTTTCCCTGTTAACTGAAATGATGCTCAAGTGAAGGAAGGTTCCAGTATGTCTCTGATTCTAGAATGCTTATAATGTAACCTCTTTCCTAAGATCAGCAATCATCAGTTTAATAGTCTGCAGATTCATATTATTTTTTTTATTTATTTTAATCTTTCATTTGTTAATTGGGTAGGCAGACTAGTCTGAGAATGCTTTTTAGATGTGAATTAGAAAAGACAAATACAGATAATTAGAAATAGTACAAGTCAGAATGTATAGTATAATAATGAAAAAAAAAACAGTTTAAAATCTGGAACAAATGTTTCATGAGAAGATTAACAGCAAATACAATAAAAGTTAAAATACATATTGAGTGATTATGATTACAAAGGCAACAACATATTTCCAAATAGCTAGGTTTAAGGAAGCAGATTTTTGTAGTTCTGTTGTCTGCAACCCAAGCGAACAGTGTTATCATTAAAGTTGTCCACACCTCAGCATACTAGTATCAGTTTAGTATTACTGACGAATTTCTAGGCTACCCTAAATGTTTATATATAAGCTTTGTTTGTCTAAGCAAGTATATTATGTCATAGAAATATTTTAAAATTTAATGATTTGAACAACCTGTATTCATGCAATGACTAGAAGTGTATTATGTGCTAAGTGACACTATGGAGTTTCAGCTTTACTCATTTGTCAGCAACTCGATGCAATCACAAAATATACCAGTCCAGAATAAACTTTAAAGCTTTGCGCCCTATGGCTGATGCATAAGTTATAGCATCCCTGCAACCCTGTAAAGGGGTAAAGTGTGTTATAGAAATGGATAAAATATTGGATATATGGATGATTGGATGATGAGCAATTCTCGGATGTCAGAAATGTATAGAAGCATTAGTTTATGCATGCTCTGGTTAATGCTATTTTAAATTATGTTGCACTTTTTTCTTACCCACCTCATTTCCCTGTTAGTCTGCTAGAAATTGTAGAAATGAGTCTGTTGTTTTAGTGTTTTCACATAGTATGGATCCACTTACTTATATGCCATTGTGAATACTGATAAACAAAAAATTATAAGGTTCAAAGGAGCAGGTCATATTTTTCTTTATGTGTACACATACATTATAGAACCATGTTTTACCTTGAAAAATCTCATTGACAGGAAAAAAATAAACATTACTTGCAGTTGCTGAATGTAAAATGTACTAATAAGTAACTTAAGCATTTTGGATGACTTTATTAGTTATATTTAGGCACACCTTAGCTTATACTCTATATTAATAACTGTATTATTTACACAAAGTTGTATGCAGCAAATAAAAATCTGTTTCAAGTAAGTTCCTTTGTGTCGACTGCTGCCTTTTCATCAGAAGTTGTAATGTGGTGTTAAGAAATATTCTCAGAGCAGCAGGCTGTTGCCTCCTTATGCCACAACAAAAGCTCATGACTGAAACAGGAAATAAGCTGACAATTCAGGCAGGGTTTTCAAACAATGGGTTCTGCTTATATATATATATATATATATATATATATATATATATATATATATGTATATATGTATATATATATATATATATATATATATATATATATATATGTGTGTGTGTGTGTGTGTGTGTGTTTATATATATATATATATATATATATATATATATATATATATATAGCTTTATATTAAATAATGTAAAGAACTACATATGAAATACCACACACACACACACACACACACACACACATATATATATATATATATATATATATATATATATACACCCGCACACACATACAAACAGGCATGCACATGCGTACACAATCATTCACACACATGCATACACAGACAGAAACAGACATACACATACACACACACACACACACACACACACACACACACACAAACACACACACACACACACATGCAGAGGTTCAGTTGTTAGTTTTGTTTCAAGTTGATTCTGTTTAAAAACATGCACTGAAATTTGGTAATGTTCCAACAACTATTTGAATGTTTTCACTATTCCCATTCAAATCAGTAATGGAAGATGACTAGGATGTGGTTTCAAAAACTTACAAATAAGTGTAATGCTGCTACAAGAAAACTCTTAAAGGACACTGTTCTGTCTGAAAAATGCCCACTTCTGTAGAAAGACATGTTGTATCCAATATACCATGAGAAAAAAGCTATACATCTTAGAAAATGAGAAATGCTGGGCTTTCAGTTTTTTTTGCATTTAAGTAATGGTCTCTGTAAAATTCACACTGCTAAATTCAACAGACTGCAGGTGAGATATCAGTATGGACTGAAACTAATTTATCATTTAGTTCTGACTGTAGCAATGTTTTAAATAGTTTTGATCCTCTATCCAGTTTGTGTGGTCCTGGGTCCATCTATGATGCTGGTATACCTCTCAACCTCTTAGCGCAAAAAATCTACACAAAGCCTATAATAATGTGGGACAAAGGCCCAAAAATAGGAACAGATTTTAAATATTGCTCCTGTAAACTTAGAAACGTTCTAGAATAACCAGATTTGTGACAGCATATATTTTCTGAAGGATATACAGTCTGAAGTTCAAATGTATGCCACTATATAGTGACTCCAGTCCTCCAGTGATTTGCCAGAAAATCACACATTTTATGAAAAACAGACCAAAGATATGAGGTAAAAATCTGGACATTCTGCAAAAATCTGGACAGCTGAGAGGTATGAATCCTGGTGAGTAACTCACCATCAATAAGTGACTCTGCTTTATTTAGTTTGTTTATAGGGTAGGACATTTTTTCAACTGTGTGCCACAGATTGGTTATTCCCTTACAGAAAACTATAACACTACCAGTCTGTAACGAGTGTAATGCAGTTTCAGGAAAATGATAAAAGGTACCTTAAACATGTCCAGTTATGCAAAAGGCACAATTGTATCCAATGGGATGGTAACAAAAAAGTTAAAGCTCTTTGAAAAATGGTCCGTGTAAAATCCAGACTGCCAGAGTAAAGAGAATCAAGACTTGCCATCTCTAGACTGAAATTATTTATTATTTACTTCTGATAAAAACATTTGTCTTTCACATGTTTTTGTCATGCTAGATAGTTTGCTTGACTCGTTTCCTCTTGGACAGTAGCGGTCTTAGGTCTACTGGTGCCCTAGGCAAAAGGGTTCCACAACACCCCCCACCACACCACTCGGTGCCCCCATCCTGGTCTACTTACAGCAAATAAATACTGGAAAAGCTCTGCTAAAAGCTGCCCAGGGCAGCACTTAATTGGCCTATGCCTAAGGCCGGCTATGCTCTTGGATACTGGCAATTAACTTTCTATTGATAAATACCAGTGCTTCTTTCAAAGGTGAGTCTTAGGTTATTGTGTACGAACAATTGTAGTGCGGACTGCAGTAGTTCTAATTTACTTCAAGAGCAGCATTCCCCTACAGACATTATATATAAATATACTATATGCTATACTGTAGTCATTCACAAATGCTAGCAATGCACATAAATCCTTTTTCCAGCAAATCAGTCAGTCAGTAAGTCAATCAAATGCACTCTTTAAACCACACACTTTCATAATCTATAACTCTGTAGTTGTAACACCTCCTTTTAGTTTCCTCGTACAACAATAAATTTCATTAGACACCCTAATTTGTTGCCATTGTTTGTCACATATTTAATTTTAGTGACAGCTTGTATTTTTAAATGTTTATTGCTTTAGACAGTGATATGATTTTTGTTACTGGAAATGCTGCTCTGTAAATGCAGTGCTTAAGCATACAATGAGTGAAAATGTATTAAATTGTTTTAATTACATATTCTACAGACAGGTATGATAATAGGGGTTGCTACTTATCTACAGATGCCTGCTCTAGTTATGACCAGATGTGTTGTCCATTGTCTGTTGCTATATAGCCAGCATATGTAATCCACGCTTCTGCTAGAGATGAGTAATATAACTATAAAAACTAGAGATCACTGCATATCTGAAGCTCTCTGTTGTGCAACCTGGTCATAGCTGCTTTCATTGGTGGATACTTACCTTCGTTATGTACCATTTAAAACTGCTGTGCTCAGGTCTCATGTCACATGCTGCATGCACAGACGAACATTTGCAGCAATTTAAAAAAAAGTCTCACAAGGGATAATTGACTAGGCATAAAATGTCTTGCAAGGGCAGTTAGCCTAGTACTAACCTATGAACCCATGAACATATTTAAAAGCTGCTATATACTTTGCATTGCCATGCAACTAAACTTTGGCAGGGTGAAGCATCTAACAGCTTTTAATGTTGGCTTTCTGTGTGGAAGTGTTAAATGTGGTACAGCTTTCAAGGCTGCAAAATACTTCACACTCCTACACATTTTTTGTAACTAGTAATACACAAGGGCAATTAGAGATCCATGTACTATCAAGAATTATGACTGGCTTCTCCGATCTTAACTCATTTGTTATGTGTTCTCAACATGGATGTCAAGATTCATATCTTAAGCTTTACTTTGCCTCAATGTTGAGGTGACCTGATTATAATGAGAGACCCAATCTTAATCAACTATTTTATTTATGTATTTGATATCTGATTTAGTAGAGTGGTGTGAAGACCCTTTCAGGCACAATCCAAGCCACCAGCCTTCTTACAGTTTAAATATAACAGTAAGATAGAATATTAATATTTGTAATTTGTTAGCATTATTATATATAAGTATTTTATGAAACTACGGAGTTCTTGAAAATGGCTCCATTCTGACTACATGTCACTGACCTCCACAGATATACAGAAGAAGCTTTCCCAGTGGCAGTAGTTGAACTCTTCCCACATACAGTAGAAGCACTGACCAGATATTTCAGTGACATCCTCATTACACATATAGTTTCCTAGTCTTGTCTGATCATAGCTGTTTTCTCAATTTGCCATGAACTGGCGTTCCTTTGACAGCTCAGCACCTGTGTTGTCCAGAATGTGCAAAACATGTGGTCTCATGTCTGTGAAAACACAAGTACAAAACATATAGTCAATCTTTGCCTAAAGATGCTCTGGTACTAAATTTAAATTCTTTGTCTGAAATGTATTAATTAGTTCATACCACAAAGCCCATGCCCCATTTTCCCCCGGGGTGGGGGATGCCAATGTAGATGATGTGCAAATGCAAAAACAGAAAGTACTAGTGCAACAGTTTTAAATATCACCAGGGCATAAATAGGCAGTCATACAGATAATAAGTTAAGAACACAGGTCATCACAGTACCATAGATGGCCCAACAAGGACATGAAATATTTAGCACAAAATGCTGGATTCTGTAAAGCGGTAATACAAGGGCTGGCAGTCTGCACATTTTTGTGTGAAGGAGAATGTTAGAATATATGGTTGAACTCATTTGTCTAATTTATTTATTTATTTTACATTTGTTGACCAGGAGTAGTCTGTCTGCGCTACAAATAGCCCTTTTTCAGCAGAGGCTCAGTGAGAAAAGCTCCACAGAAAAGTACAAACACAACAAAATTTATTTATTTATTTATTGCAGTTGGTTTACCAGGATAGTCCATTGGGCCAAAATGAACCCGTTTTCAATGGATTCCTGGGGAGAAAAGCTCCAAAAATGTAGATACAGAATCAATCTATCTAGGTTATCTATCTATCTATCAACAATCTAGGTACAGGAGGTTATTCATGATAATTATACAGATGTAAAATATTCAAGCAAATAATTTCAAATAGTACAGCAAACATTAGAAATAATACAGACTTGTGATGAAACATACTGATGATACAGACTAACAGAAGGAATATTACAAAGTAATACTGAAAGTCATTGCATATTAGGAAGCATAGACTTAAAAGGCACAGTCTAGTACATTCTTTGCAAATACCATAGGAATAATAATGTGTGTGCTAGGGGAAAATAATAAGGAAACAAATACAATAGGAATAATAATGTGTGTGTTGAGGAAAGTAATAAGGAAACAAATACAATAGGAAT
The DNA here is from genome assembly GCF_019279795.1 of Protopterus annectens. Classification (NCBI taxonomy): domain Eukaryota; kingdom Metazoa; phylum Chordata; order Ceratodontiformes; family Protopteridae; genus Protopterus; species Protopterus annectens. The sequence continues at coordinate 839,073,524 of NC_056746.1, forward strand.
AGTAATGTGTGTGCTAGGGGAAAATAATAAGGAAACAAATACAATAGGAATAGTAATGTGTGTGTTAGGGGAAAATAATAAGGAAACAAATAACATAGGAATAATAATGTGTGTGTTGGGGAAAATAATAAGGAAACAAATACCATAGGAATAGTAATGTGTGTGCTAGGGGGAAATAATAAGGAAACAAATACCATAGGAATAATAATGTGTGTGCTAGGGGAACATAATAAGGAAACAAATACCATAGGAATAATATTGTGTGTGCTAGGGGGAAATAATAAGGAAACAAATACAATAGGAATAGTAATGTGTGTGCTAGGGGAACATAATAAGGAAACAAATACCATAGGAATAATATTGTGTGTGCTAGGGGAAAATAATAAGGAAACAAATACCATAGGAATAGTAATGTGTGTGCTAGGGGGAAATAATAAGGAAACAAATACAATAGGAATAGTAATGTGTGTGCTAGGGGAACATAATAAGGAAACAAATACCATAGGAATAATAATGTGTGTGCTAGGGAAAATAATAAGGAAACAAATACAATAGGAATAGTAATGTGTGTGCTAGGGGAAAATAATAAGGAAACAAATACAATAGGAATAGTAATGTGTGTGCTAGGGGAAAATAATAAGGAAACAAATACCATAGGAATAATAATGTGTGTGCTAGGGGGAAATAATAAGGAAACAAATACAATAGGAATAATAATGTGTGTGCTAGGGGAAAATAATAAGGAAACAAATACCATAGGAATAATAATGTGTGTGCTGGGGAAAATAATAAGGAAACAAATACCATAGGAATAATAATGTGTGTGCTAGGGGAAAATAATAAGGAAACAAATACCATAGGAATAATAATGTGTGTGCTAGGGGGAAATAATAAGGAAACAAATACCATAGGAATAATAATGTGTGTGCTAGGGGGAAATAATAAGGAAACAAATACAATAGGAATAGTAATGTGTGTGCTAGGGGAAAATAATAAGGAAACAAATACCATAGGAATAGTAATTTGTGTGCTAGGGGGAAATAATAAGGAAACAAATACCATAGGAATAATAATGTGTGCTAGGGGAAAATAATAAGGAAACAAATACCATAGGAATAATAATGTGTGTGCTGGGGAAAATAATAAGGAAACAAATACCATAGGAATAATAATGTGTGTGCTAGGGGAAATAATAAGGAAACAAATACCATAGGAATAATAATGTGTGTGCTAGGGAAAATAATAAGGAAACAAATACCATAGGAATAATAATGTGTGTGCTAGTGGAAAATAATAAGGAAACAAACACCATAGGAATAATGATGTGTGTGCTAGGGGAAAATAATAAGGAAACAAATGCCATAGGAATAATGATGTGTGTGCTAGGGGAAAATAATAAGGAAACAAATACCATAGGAATAATAATGTGTGTGCTAGGGAAAATAAGAAACAAATACCATAGGAATAATAATGTGTGTGCTAGGGAAAATAATAAGGAAACAAATACCATAGGAATAATAATGTGTGTGCTGGGGAAAATAATAAGGAAACATTTACCATAGGAATAATAATGTGTGTGCTAGGGAAAATAATAAGGAAACAAATACCATAGGAATAATAATGTGTGCTAGGGGAAAATAATAAGGAAACAAATACCATAGGAATAATAATGTGTGTGCTAGGGAAATAATAAGGAAACAAATACCATAGGAATAATAATGTGTGCTAGGGAAATAATAAGGAAACAAATACCATAGGAATAATAATGTGTGTGCTAGGGAAATAATAAGGAAACAAATACCATAGGAATAATAATGTGTGTGCTAGGGAAATAATAAGGAAACAAATACCATAGGAATAATAATGTGTGTGCTAGGGAAATAATAAGGAAACAAATACCATAGGAATAATAATGTGTGTGCTAGGGAAAATAATAAGGAAACAAATACCATAGGAATAATAATGTGTGTGTTGGGGAAAATAATAAGGATACAAATACCATAGGAATAATAATGTGTGTTCTAGGGAAAATAATAAGGAAACAAATACCATAGGAATAATAATGTGTGCTAGGGAAATAATAAGGAAACAAATACCATAGGAATAATCATGTGTGTGCTAGCGCAAAATAATAAGGAAACAAATACCATAGGAATAATAATGTGTGTTCTAGGGGAAAATATTAAGGAAACAAATACCTTAGGAATACTAATGTGTGTGCTAGGGGAAATAATAAGGAAACAAATACCATATGAATAATAATGTGTGTGCTAGGGGAAAATAATAAGGAAACAAATACAATAGGAATAGTAATGTGTGTGCTAGGGGAAAATAATAAGGAAACAAATACCATAGGAATAGTAATGTGTGCGCTAGGGGAAATAATAAGGAAACAAATGCCATAGGAATAGTAATGTGTGTGCTAGGGGAAAATAATAAGGAAACAAATACCATAGGAATAATAATGTGTGTGCTAGGGAAAATAATAAGGAAACAAATACAATAGGAATAGTAATGTGTGTGCTAGGGGAAATAATAAGGAAACAAATACCATAGGAATAATAATGTGTGTGCTAGGGAAAATAATAAGGAAACAAATACCATAGGAATAGTAATGTGTGTGCTAGGGAAAATAATAAGGAAACAAATACCATAGGAATAATGATGTGTGTGCTAGGGGAAAATAATAAGGAAACAAATACCATAGGAATAATAATGTGTGTGCTACAGGGAAAATAATAAGGAAACAAATAGCATAGGAATAATAATGTGTGTGCTAGGGAATAATAAGGAAACAAATACCATAGGAATAGTAATGTGTGTGCTAGGAAAATAATAAGGAAACAAATAATAGGAATAATAATGTGTGCTAGGGAAATAATAAGGAAACAAATACCATAGGAATAGTAATGTGTGTGCTAGGGGAAATAATAAGGAAACAAATACCATAGGAATAATAATGTGTGCTAGGGGAAATAATAAGGAAACAAATACCATAGGAATAATAATGTGTGTGCTAGGGAAATAATAAGGAAACAAATACCATAGGAATAATAATGTGTGCTAGGGAAAATAAGGAAACAAATACCATAGGAATAATAATGTGTGCTAGGGGAAATAATAAGGAAACAAATACCATAGGAATAATAATGTGTGTGCTAGGGGAAATAATAAGGAAACAAATACCATAGGAATAGTAATGTGTGCTAGGGGAAAATAATAAGGAAACAAATACCATAGGAATAATAATGTGTGTGCTAGGGGAAATAATAAGGAAACAAATACCGTAGGAATAATAATGTGTGTGCTAGGGGAAATAATAAGGAAACAAATACCATAGGAATAATAATGTGTGCTAGGGAAAATAATAAGGAAACAAATACAATAGGAATAATAATTTGTGCTAGGGAAATAATAAGGAAACAAATACCATAGGAATAATAATGTGTGTGCTAGGGGAAATAATAGGAAACAAATACCATAGGAATAGTGTGTGTGCTAGCGGAAAATAATAAGGAAACAAATACCATAGGAATAGTAATGTGTGTGCTAGGGGAAAATAATAAGGAAACAAATACCATAGGAATAATGATGTGTGTGCTAGGGGGAAATAATAAGGAAACAAATACCATAGGAATAATAATGTGTGTGTTAGGGAAAATAATAAGGAAACAAATACCATAGGAATAGTAATGTGTGTGCTAGGGGAAAATAATAAGGAAACAAATACCATAGGAATAATGATGTGTGTGCTAGGGGAAAATAATAAGGAAATTTGCTGGAGAAAAGATAAGGAGAATGAAAATAGCCAGAGTTAGTTATGTAGGGTGGGAGCAAAAGCATTCCCACTGGGATGCTAGATATGAGTGAAGAGATCTTTTGAAAGTAAAATGGTTAGAGGTGGTGCGAATGGATGGTGGTAGGGAGTTCCAGAGGTGAGCTAGGCCATAGGACAGAAGGTTTTTGCCTGGGGGATGAGTAGGTTTGTACACTTCTAATAGATTTTGATTATTTGACCTTAATACTCTATCAGGTAGGTGCATTTTAAAGGCAGAAGAAAGGGAGGGACAGAGGGAGGGATTGAGAATGAGCTTATGGGAAAGAGTTAGTTGAGTGTAAGTGAGATGATTAGGTAGTTCTAGCCAGTTTAGTTTTTGGCTGGTAGCAAATTTGGTGATTTTGTTATAGCAAGAGGAAAGTTGTTTTTTTAAAGAGGACTAAAGATTAGTTAGGAGTGGGGCTCCATAGAGAAGGGAGGGGATAAGAAAGGAAGTAGAGAGAGTGATTTTAGTGGCAGGCGTAAGGCAGTGATTTTTTCGGTAAAGCATGCCTAGTTTTTGATGTTTTTTTTTATATTTAGTTGTAGGTGGGAGTTGAATTTGAGCTGGCTGTCAATTTGGACCCCAAGTAACTTGGTCTCTGACACCAGTTCCAGAGGTGAGTTATTCTGACTAGTAATCGAGAATGTGTTTATATCGAAAGGAGTGACTTTAGAGGGGGTGAATATCATTAATTTGGTTTTAGAAGCATTGAGTGCTAGATGATTTCTTTTCATCCATTGCTCTGTGGTAGAAAAGGCATCTTGTGTAAGTTTTAGGAGTGTGGGGATAGATGTGGCAGAACAGATAATAGTTGAATCATCTGCATATTGGATGATGTTTGAGAATGGGATAGATTTGCAGAAATCATTTATAAATATATTGAAGAGAAGGGGACCCAGTGTGGAGCCTTGGGGAACTCCGGTAAGGGTACTAAGAAATGAGGAGGTGGCCTTTTTCCATTTTACTGCTTGATTTCTATTGGATAAGTAGCTGGAGAACCAGGGAGATAGGTTAAGTTCTGAGAGTTTAGTTAAAAGCAGGCTGTGTGAGGTAGTGTCAAAGGCCTTAGAGAGGTCAAGTAGTAGGGTAGAAACAATTAGGCCAGAGTCATGGGCTTTATTTACAGTTTCAAGGAAGGAGAGGAGGGCTGTCATAGTGCTATGATTTGGTATGAATCCATGTTGTGTAGGAGTTAGAAGGTGATTATCTAAGAGATGTGGTAGGAGTTGAAGTTGGACACACTTTTCTAGGCGTTTAGAAATAGGAGACAGGATAGCTATGGGACGGAAATTAGTAACATTATTATTGTTGCCACCTTTATGTAAGGGTATGATAAAGGCCTGTTTCCAGATTTGGGGTACTATACATTCTTGGATAGAGCGGTTGATTAAAATGCTAATGGGGTAGGCAATTGCTTCAGCAGCTATACTAAGAAAGTAAGAAGGGATGTTATCAGGAGTGTTGGTACATGGCTTCAATTTCAGAAGGAGTTTCTTTATTGTAGAAGTGGGTATAGGTTTTAATGAGAATAGAGGGGAGTCGGAAGAGGGGGAGTTAGGGGGTGATGAAGATGATGATAAAGTTAGAGTAGAAGAAGAGGTAGAGGATAGAGAATTGGTAGATGGGAATGAGGGAGTAGTAGCAGTGCAGGGTAAAGTGTTGGTAGGGGAGGGTGGGGGGTATTGGGGAGTGTGGTGGTGTTGGAGAATAAAGAGGTTAATTTGGAAATAGATTCAATAAAAAAAAGAGTTAAATTGTGTAGCTAAGTCTAATTCAGGAGCATTAGGGTCTGGGGTGGGGGTTTCTGGTTTGCTGGGGTTAAGGAGAGTAGAGATACCTTTCCAGAATTTCTGAGGGTTAGTTTTATTATTGTTTTGGAGTATAGAGAAGTAATTTTGTCGATCTGAGATGATGAGCTTTTTTACTTTATTTTGAAGCGTTTTATATTCATTATGGAGCAGGGGGGGTCTTGTTTTTCTGGTAGTGTGCCCAGACTTTATCTCTATGCCTCATGGTTGCTAGTGTATTTTTGGTAAGCCAAGGGGCGGATTTAATTTTTATTCTCTTTGTCCTTAAGGGAGCATGGGAGTCTAGTAGTTTTAAGAATGTTGAGTTGAAATGGGCAACTGCATTGTCTAGAGATAATGTTTTTAGACAATTCCAGTTTATTGCTTTTAGAGAGTTTGAAAAGGTTGTTGGGTTAAAGTTTTTTTGGTTATGGATAGTAATATAATTATGGGTGCGATGTAGGATTGAGGGAAGTCGGTGAGTGAAGATGGGTATGTGGTCACTATGGGGATTGGGAAGAGTGCCACTGTTGGAGAAATAGTGAGGATGGGAGACTAGGATCCAGTCCAGAATACTCCCGCTAGAGAGTTTTTTTGAGGGGCGAGTTACAGAGTTGATTAGCTGTGAAAAATTATAGAGGTTGATGTTAAGAAAGTTTGTCGGAGACTGAATGGAGGCCCAGTTAATATTCATGTCTCCTAAGATTATGGTTTCATTACTAATGTTATTGGAGAGCCAGGAAAGGATATCTTCGAGTGTAGAAATATTATCCCCTGGGGGGATATAGAGGGAAGCTAGACATACGTGTTTGTTGACTTGTAGTAGAGTGAGGAGTAGTTTGGCATTGTTAAAGTGTGGAATAGGTTTGTTATAGGGAGTAACTAACAAGGAGGATGAGTATAGGAGAGCTACTCCTCCACCTTTTTTGTGAGGCCTGTCTTTTCTTATGATAGAATAGTTTGGTGGAATTATTTCAGAGTCTTTTATATGGGGTTTTAACCAGGTTTCAGAGATGGATAGGATGTCAGGTTTATTGTGTATGAGCCAGGCATGGAGGTTTGGGACTTTGTTTACTATACTTTGGGAGTTTAAAGAAGTAAGTAATATGGACTTGTCTATAGTGGTTGTGGTGGGGGGGCCTGGGTTCGGATGGATATCACCTGATAATAGAGTGGTAATCAGATGAAGGAGAGAGTCATTAAGGTAACTATACAGTTTAGTAAAAAGATTGGGTTCTATCGTGATTCTGAAGGATTTGCTAGTAGTTATGGGGGTAGAATGTGTTTGAGAGGTGATAAGTTTGTATGGGAAAAGAAGGAGGTTTTTTGTAGGATATAGATGGGGAGAAATAGGAGAGTGTGAGTGTGAGAGAGGGGAGTTAAGATGGTTGGTTACATGGAAGGATTGTGAATGGTAGGAAATAATGGGTTGGGAGAGGTAGTGAAGATAGGATAAATTAAGAAGTAGTAGTAGTAGTAAAAGGGAGATGGAAGAGGGTTTTGTGAGCATGTTGAAATAGGTTACTTAGAGGAGCAATGTTGTTGTTGAATTATATATGTATATAAGAGACAATTATGTATAGAGGAGCTGGTATGTACCTAAATAGTAGTGTGGGAGTGGAGAGTTGTATTAGGATTGGAGGGGGTGTGGTTTGGGAGTGGGTGTCGGAGGGAGAAATGGAAATCTATTGGCTAGGTGGGATGTTCTTGGAGAGGTGAATGAAGTTTTAATTTGGGCGGGAAAAACAAATGGGTGTTTCCAGAGTGTAGGAGACTGATTAGTGTAGAATGGCAGTGGGTGTGGTTTAAGGAGGGATAAAGGTAGAGGGGATGGGGGCAGGTGAGATTTGGGGGCAGGGTAGGGGAGCAGAGTGAGCCCGAAGGGCGAATGGAGCGGGTAGAACCCAGGAGGGCAGGAGAAGATCGAGAACCTATCAGTGGAGCGTTGTTTGTAGAAGGGTAAGTAGCAGAAGGGTAAGTAGAGGGGACCTGGATATAGTAGGTAGAGTGGGCTATAAGGTTTTAGAAGAGAGAGTGAGAAAAAGAAATGTTAGAACTTTAGAGAGAGTACAAGAAGTGAGTGAATTGAAGTCTATATTAGTGGAGAGAGGGTGCCATCTAGTGGACAAATGCAGAAGTGCACTTAGCCCACCAGGGTAATCTCTGGGCTAAAGTAGACTGAAGGGAGAAGGGAGCTAGTGTAACTCAGGGAACTATATGAGGGGTGAAGAACAGAGAGATAGAAATAAGGGGAGTTTAGACTGCTGGCTTTCCTGGCAGGGAGCGTACTAAATTATCTGAACTGAACAAAAGCAATTACAGAGATAATTACAATATTTGCTGGTATTAACAACATTGTGCAAGTTACAAATATTTAAAGGTAATCATTTCCAATGCAGGTAATGTAAGATATAATTATATTCTTATAGTAAATAGAGTAAATAGTTCAGTATAAACTGTAGTTACTTACTAGAGCTGATTGAGGGGAGGTTAGTAGTAGTTAAGCTAAAGGATAGGAAAAGCTGGGCAGAGTGAGGAATATCTCTAATTTATCTGGGTAAGGAATTCAACAATGCGGGCAAAGCACATAAAAAGGTAAATTCCCTAGCTTTGCAGGATTTTCTGGAGTGTCTGGAAGTGCAAGACATGGGAAATACATAAATCTGGGAGATAACAAGGAGGCCACATAAATCCGGACTGGAGAAAGGCATACTAACTGGGGAGTTTCATATAGGTCAGACTGTTAGCTGCGTCACCCAGTCAAGGTGTCACAAAATGACACAATGCTGGTTAGTTCAGGTTGCTCGCACGATGAATCTTGCAGTCCTGTTTTATTTAGAGCTAATGGGAGAGGGCTGGCCTTTAGTAAACGCATCCAAAAAGGACTGGAAAGTTCTCTTGGAATGGGAAATGGCACCATCACAGTCATCTATTTAATGCTTGTCAAGTTCTGTGATTGTGTGAATAATTAAAAAGAAAACTCTTTTACTCATCCCACAAACAGGCTGGCAAAACAGGAACTCATTTTGGTATGTATACAACTCCACTGACCCTATCTTTTTTATGAGAAAAAATATTACTTTATAGGTATATATATTTGGTTAGTTAGGGGGTTGCTTGACTTTAATTTATGTAAGAACTACCGCAGTGTCATCAGTCCTTCATTTTGGAATCACCAGCTGAAGATCTGGAATAAGAAGGGCCATCCTCATCAGCAGCAGAACAAAGGCTGGCATGCATTAGGCATTTGTGAGAAAAAGCTTCCTGCTTCATTCTGTTTGGCAGTCATTTTTCCTTGTTTGCATCTTCCATTTGTTCTGGTCAGTGGTTTAGGTCATACCAATCAATTCATTTTCTTTTTTCTGAATAGTTTACAGTTCTTAATCACCCCTCCATAGGCCTTGGGATTTCTTTTTCTTACCACACTCATAGACTATTAAATATTTTTTCGCTCTGCTTTGGCATCTTTGTTGTCTTTTTATGTTTTTTTCCACAGTTAGTGTTATTGTTACTTGGCATGTGTTACTGTTTTGATCAAAATGTTATCAATGGAGAGCAAAATATTTAAAAACATGCAAACATGGGCAAAAAATTTCTCCTCACAACATTCTAGCGAGAAGTGAGCATTCTACCCGTTATAAAAACTATTAAACTGAAACAGTGGATAGTGAACAAATGACAGGAACAAGACAATCAATGGAAATGATGTACAAAGACACACAGGTAACCAAATCAAATTATATCTATTACAAGTTTAACACTTTTGTCCCAATGCATAGGACTTCTTTAGAACCATTACAAAAACAATGATGTAATTTCCTTTTAAATTGGAGCAACCAGACATCCTATGCATAAATTAATTAATCAAACAAATAAATGAATCTCATAAACAAACTCATTGTCAGTTAGGTAGATATTCTAGAAAGCATCTAAAATAAAATGTTTGCTATCTAGTAAAACAATAACAAATGACTCAGTAGATAAATAATTTGTAACAATTTATAATTCTAACATATATGTATCCTACAACAGCCTTACTTAAATCATAACTTAAAACATTGGTTAAGCGCTTTCATCTACCCATAGTAGACTTCAACAGAACACAAAATGCATTACTGAGCTAGATTAAATAGCAACCATCTTCCAATCACATTAAATAATCAATTAGCCTAATACATATTCATTCACTTCATAAATATGCATACCAGGTGAATACTTAAAAAGACATCCTAGCTAAAAAACAAGTTGAAATATAGTATAGTGTATAGTGTTATGTATGTGATTTTAATTAGTATTATTCATTTATATTTTTAAAAAATGTATTAGAGAGTATTTTAACATGTTATTTAATAGCCTAGAGGGATTCCTCTGTACTTTAAGTGCTAGCCACAAAGTCTGAGAAGCCATTTTATGCTCAACTCCTGAGAGACTTGCTTGGCTACAAACATCTGCATTACAAGCTGAAGCTAAGTGAAACTTGCAGTAGTGAATTTTAGTCTTCTGTTAAGTACAAACTTGCAGTTTTAAAAGTACTGCATTTTCATTTTTTCTGTTTCCTAATTGTGTGTTTCTGAATGGTGTGCTGTGTGTCTCTCTTCAGTTAGTTCCTTACCCTCCCTCCCTGTTCCTGTGTTGGTATTAGTGTTGGTGGCTCAGGAATTGCCCACCCCTCCTGTAAATCTGTATTAGAACACTCCTCCTGGGTCCATCTCATTTGCTCACTTAACCAAGCACAGTTAGATCATATTTTGAGTCTAGTGTTCACTCTACTTAATACAGAGAGAAGATTTGAGAAGGCCAGCCCACTTAGGTTCTTCCTTCCTCTCTTCTTGCACTTAAAAAAAATAATTAAATAAATTTTGCACTTTATTCATTTGCTTTTACTGTATTTGTGTTTCCTCTTTGCTTTTCTTAAAAGTACTCAATTTTATTTATTCTGCTGCATTATTACTGCTTGGTCGTAGCCTGATTAAATTGTAACTGTTATTCTAAGTCTTTTGGTTTAAGCACTTGGGATTCATACAGGCTGTTTTACATTAAGGTTTGTGGTCTGCACTGTTGTGGCAGGACAGGTAGCTTACATCCTTCTAAGCTGGGAATTGCTGATTGAAGGCTCAGTGTCTGCTATTCTAAAAGTGTATTAGTTCTGGCTTAAGCACTTCAGGCCAGTTATTCTACATTAAGATAGTTTGTGGTCTGCACTCTTGTGGGAGGAGAGGCTGGATTCTGCCCTTCTGAACTGGGAATTTCTGGTCACAGGCTTATTGTGACTGCTTATTTGAACTGTTTCTTTCTGAAATTGGTGTGCCTTGTTGCTGTAGCATAGACCAGATTCAGGCCTGCTGAATCTAGCTTTGTTTGTATAACTTGAGCACTGATCCAGGCCATCTTTTTTTTGGAGAAGATTCCCCTACACCCTAATAAGCAGGGGTGTGCAGTTAGAACTTGTCTGATTGAAGACTGCTGGAACAGGGCTCAGTTCTGAGCTTTTTTTGGTTAACTGGGTAACTTGTTTAAATCAGTTTGTTCATTTTCTATTGTTTTATATATATATATATATATATATATATATATATATATATATATATATATATATATATATTGCACTTTATTCATCTGCTTTTACTGTATTTGTGTTTCTTCCTACTTTATTACTGGGGGCATTGACTACAACTCTGATCTGCGATATATAACAATAAGTATCCTTTTCTGTGCTTTTAAACTGTTTTTTTGAGTGTATCTGCTTTATTTTCTGAAAATATATATATATATATATATATATATATATATATATACTTGTTTCCCACCTTTCTAAGCTAGTATAGTCCAGTTTTCAGGTTAGTGCTGAATTCAGGGCTGTGTTACAAATCTCTGTGTTTGCCCATACCTTACTTGGATAGAAGGAAGTTTCTCTGTTCACCTGTGAGAGAGGGGAGCTTTGAGCGCAGCCTATCTGTTCCCTGGAGGAGTGGTTTCAGTCCAGAAATTAGTAGTTTACTGGCCATTTTGGGCTAATTTCTATCTCTTTCATTTCCCTGCTATAAATACCATATTTGCCCGGTTTTGTGTGCCGGGCAGTGCCGGTTAGCTAGAATAAAACTATTCCTGGCTCCACAAAGTCTCCTCTTCAATTTTTCCCTAGGAACAAGACAAACTTTCAACTTAAGCACTCAAGCCATTCATTTCTCAGCCTGGCACTTGCTCAAACCTTATAGCAAGCACTTATAAATCGTAGCACTAGACCCTCCTGTACTGTACAAAAGGACAAGGCTCTCTATTCGACCTTACCAGCCATCCAGTAAAACAGTTCACTGTACCTATCCAGGCATGTCCAAAGGGCAGTTTCAGGTGTACTCTCCAGTCCAACTGGTGAATCTGGGCATTTTGAGGCAATGTTACAACTGCCTCATGTACACAGACAACCCCCTCCTCCTACCACCAAACACTAATACATGTGAGAGATGCAGTTATACAGCCAAACTAGAGGCTAAGCTCTCTCAACCCAAGACTGGATCAGACAGTCAAGAGGAGAAGGGAAATACTTGCATCACACCACCAGTCTTACATAGACCTATTAAACCAGCACCGGCAAAAAACACACATAAATACATGAAAACATACTCGGAGGCTCTAAATAAAAATCTGCAAAACCAACAGAGACCTCCAAAGCAAACATCCAAGCAACCTCCACCCTCAACACAAACCATGAAACACATACTTCACAAAACCAGTGTGCCATGCAATCACAGCCCTTAAGGCAAAATAACATACCCAACATACTAGTAATAGGTTACTCTATAGTCAGGCACACTGACGTCCCACTCACTAGACTGAATAAGGAGAAGGTTACTGTTAGCTACCTGTCGAGTGCCAGGATCTGCCACATAACACAAGCACTCAGGTCACTCCAGAACAAGTACAAATATGACTCTGTCATTGTCCATGTTGGTGTGAATGACCTGAGCCGTACCTCCCTGGACTACATGAAAAGAGACATGGAAGAGTTCTCTGATCACGTAGCCAAGGCCATTATGACCGTGACCTTGAGTAGCATCCTGCCCTCACCAAGAATGATACCACAGTATAAAGAAAAAATTCTCGATTCAACAATTGGCTAAGTTTCTGGTGTCATTCAAAGGAGATCCAGTGTCTGTCTGCTTGGGATGACATGCTCGACAAGCCACGCTGCTTCACTAGAGACGGCTTGCACCTGTCACCCTTAAGCTTTCAAATACTGACTAAGGCTCTTGCCACCCCCATAGTGCCTTTTTTAGGCAAGGCTCAAAAGACAAACCCACCGCCGTAAATAGCACAAGTAACAAAAAACTGAGGGTAATGCTACTCAATGCCAGAAGTCTAAACCTCAAAATGCATGCACTTGAGGCACTCCTCAGTATGGAGAAAATCGATATATGTACAGTAACAGAAACCTGGTTTAAGGCTCCAGAGAGCACCCCAGCACTACCAGGCTACAACTCATACCATACATTTTGGCCACAGAACCCAAACCGAAATACAAAAGGTGGGGGCATATCCATATTCATCAAGGATACCCACACCTCCAGGTTAGTGGCACAGCACGATGTTTCAGAGATCATCCACGTGCAACTAACAATGGACAAAACTGCAATTCAAATTGTAGCTTGCTAGAAATCACCCACAATGTCCCAGGACCCACATTCCACGTTTCTGGAAACACTGGGAAACATAAAGGTCCTACTAAACACCCTAATATTGGGTGATTTCAATTACCCAAACATTAACTGGGAGAACTACTCAAGTACTAACTCCCTTGCCCAACTTTTTGTAGAATTTATAAACTCAAACGCCCTGGTTCAACTGGTCAACACTCCCACCAGAGGTGACAACATATTGGACCTGGTCATCACCAACATGGGCGACCGGTGTTCCACACCAGAGGTCAACCCCTTGCTGGTTAGATCTGACCATAAACAAATCACTTTGGATATCCATATTCCGCCCCCACCCCCGGACAAGAAAACCACCATGAAAAACTTTTCAAAAGCAAACTTCACATTACTTAAGACCGAGGTGGAAAGTTTCAAAGCCCCTATGCTAAAGGATATCACTGTCCAAGCTGCAAAATCCTTTACTAATGCATTCTACGGGCAGCTACAAGAATGAATGGATCGTGCCATTGCAAGCAAAACCAAGACTCACTCCTCCAAGAAAAGGAAACCAGTCTGGTGGACTCCTGCCATAAAAAAGCTATACAATAGAAGGAGGAAACTAGTACAGAAAAGAGTAAAATCCCAAAAAGGGAAGACATCCCTGATCAGTATCAGCAAGAAACTACGATCCCTCATAAAATCATCCAAGGCGAGCTTTGAAAGAAAAATTGCCAAGGACTCCAAAGATAACCACAAGGCATTCTTTAGCTATGTCAAGAATCTAAGTGGCAATGCTCAGATCTGCTCAGAGTTAGTGCAGAATGGCACAAAATACACTGAAATGACCGATATAGCCAACAACCTGGCAAACAGGTTCAGCACAAACTTCACCCCCCTCTCACCCCCAAAAGGGCCCATAACCATACCAGAAGAATGTAGAGTCCCTGAAATCACAGACAGTAAGGTTAAAACAGCTCTCTCCAAAGCCAAAAACACAGCATCAGTGGGACTGGACGGTGTCCCAGGCTGCGTCCTACACAAGCTCAAAGATGAAGTAACCCCTCACCTAAACCCACTGTTCAAACTCAGCTTCTCCACAGGCTACATATCCATAGAGTGGTGCACAGCAACGGTTATTCTGCTCCACAAAGGTGGAGCCACAACAGACCCTGGGAACTATCACCCTATAAGCCTGACTAGCTTGGTCTGCAAGGCTATGGAGCGCATCATCATGGAACTCATTAACAGAGACATTGGGAACCTCCAAACACTGAACCCTACCCAGTTTGGCTTTGTTAAGGGAAGATCATGCCTCCTAAACCTGGTGGACTTCTTTGAGAGAGTTACCAAGGCTATAGATGAGGAAAGGTGGTACACACACCCTACCTAGACCTCGCTAAGGCCTTCGACACCATTCCCCATTCTGGTATTATAGACAAGCTCACCAGCCTGAACATAAACCCCTACGTCACAAGATGGGTTGCCAACTGGCTCATGGACAGAACCCACATGGTGAGAGTTGCAGGAGCTAGGTCCGACTTTAAATCAGTTACAATTGGCTTTCCCTAGGGCTCAGTCCTAGGTCTCCCCCTGTTCAGCATATACTTCTCAGAGGTACAAGACAAGCACAGGAGGACTATGGCTGACCAATTTCACAGACGACTGCAAACTAGGGGCTATAATTGACTCTCCAGCTGACACAGACATCCTCCAAAAGGGTTTCACTGAGATGGACACCTGGTGTCAAAATCATGGCCTCAAGCTAAATGCCACAAAGTGCATAGTTATCCCCTTTGGAAAAAACAAAGTACCCACAAACTACCACATAGGTGGTAGTCCCCTAAATACAGAAGACGTAATAAGGAATCTGGGGACTCAAGTAGACAGTAATCTCACCTTTGATAATCACATTGCTAAAGTGGTTAGAAAATCCTTCTACGTGGCCCACCTAATCACAAAAGGGTTTGCATCCAGATCAAAAGAGGTCATTGTGCCCCTCTACTTATCACTCACCAGACCCATCATAGAGTACAATGCCCCATTTGGGATGTACCTTACAAGACCCCTGCAACAGCTGGAAAGACCACAGAAGTACCTCACCAAGAGGATCACTGACCTCAAATAGATGCCCTATTGAAAATCCAGTTGTACTCGGTTGCATACTGCCTACTCAGAGGTGATCTCTGCCTGACATACAAGGCCATGTCCAACCCAGAATTGATGGACATGCTCCACCTAATGAAAACTTTATCCCCTTGAGCCATATGCTCTAGGGATCTAAACCTCATCACAACAATAAATAGGACATGCTGGAGGGATAGATTCCTGTCCCAGAGACTTCCCATGCTTTGGAACAAGATCCCAATCTACATTAGGCAGAGCTCCTCGCTAACACTTTTCAAAAGAAACCTTGACGAGTGGATGGGAAACAGAACGTTTACCTCGGGGATCATGTCAGTGGCTCTGCTGGACAGAGGCACAGGGAACTAATCTAGGGGGGCGGCGAAAGCCAACACATTCTGGCTAGGCTTATAAATGCCTTCAGGCAGATAGCCTAGTACCCACCTATGAACCTATGAACCCTGTTCCCCCTTCTACCCATCACTGTTGGTGTACCCCAAGGATCAATACTTGGCCCCCCTTCTCTTTACAATTTTTACAAACAACCTCAAGTCTGCAACCCAACTAGCCAACATAGTCCAGTACGCTGACAGCTCTACACTAATCTGCTCAGCCCCCACCCTACAGGACATACAAACAAAAATGCAAAAATCTTTTCAAGACATGGAAAACTACCTCACCAACCACCAACTTATATTACGACCTAACAAGACCAAGTTAATTGTCTTCAATTATAATAAACCCAAAACATGTCTAAACCCACTTTCAGTCCTGTCCACAAACAGTACCAAAATAGAACCCACTAACCAAACCAAACTTCTAGGTCTCACAGTTGATGAAAACCTAAGATTTGATACCCACATCTCCCTCACCATCAAAAAAGTCCACTCCAAACTAGGCACCCTATATAGAATTAAACCCTACCTCACAGAAAGTACCAGACTAGCTACTGCCCACACTCAACTACTTTCCACCCTTCACTACGGCTCCCATGTTTTTACAAACATTCATAAAGCAGACCTTAATAATCTTGAAACATGCTATAATAAAATAGCCACATTCGCTACAGGCCACCCTTACAGAACCCATCACTGTTCAGTACTCTCACAACTCAAATGGTTAGAACTCCCAAACCTTCTGACATTAAACCAACTGTCCTTAGCCCACAAAATAATCCACAAACCAAATGACTGCCCAGCACTCAGTAACCTAATCCAACTCAACAGCAATCCTAGATCACTAAGCTCCTCAAATAAACTAATGTTAAAGCTTACTCAACCCCACAAATCTCAAGGCACTACCCTCTACTCCTATAAAATTGCCAAACTCTGGAACACTCTTCCTCAACCTATAGCTAAAAACCCTAGCATACATGAGTTTAAACGCTCCCTTAAGGAACATCTAGCAAAAACAATGGCTCTGCTCCTGCCACACCCAAGGCTAGGCCACACACTAACCCCCAAATCAGCCTTAACTAGCTCACTTTCACAACTATGGTTATTATCTGCTGAAGACTAACTTTGTTCTACACTCTGTCCAGTTAACAATTGTTAACACACATACTGCCTTGTCTTTAAACTGCTATACTGACAGCATTGCTCCTTCTTGACAATCTGTATCACAATGTTCACACTATTAAATCATGTAGTTAATCTCATTCTCAAATTTTGTAAAATGTATCTTAACTATTGTATTTAGTTAATTACTGTACTGATTTTTGCTTTGTACATTGTTTAATTAATATGTTTTCAACCTGATTGTTCAATAGTGTATATTTGTACTTATGGAGCTTTTTTTCTCCTCAGGCCTCCGCTGAAAATGGGCCCCGTGCCCAGTCGGACAATACCTGGTAAACAAATGAAAAATAAAAATAAATGAATAAAATAAAAATTCCCCTGACATAAGGATAAAATGTATTGTCTGATAAGCCTATTATTAATCTGGCTAGAACTAATAAACTAATAAAAACTAATAAACTAATTAGTTTATTAATTAAAAACTAATAAACTAAAAAAAATGGTGGTGCCCTGCATAGCTGCAGGTACTCTGGCTTGCAAATGCACTACTCATTCTAGCTCTTTCTCTGCAGTGGATTTACTTGGACTTACAATTGTACTGAATTTTCGAATGTGGGAATTGGGGTTGCCACCTTTTAAGCAGGCCAAAGTAGGACATGGGGGTATGGCCAATATGACACTGGCCACACCCTCTACTATGATGTCACCACCAGAGTGGTGAAGGAGATGCTGTTATGTGGGTACAACGGATGGCTGCTGGAGTGGCCAGCTGGTTGGTGGGAGTAACAGCTGGGTGGATGAATGACTGGATGGATGGCTTGATGGATGGATGGTTAAATGAATGGATGCATGGTTGGATGGATGGCTGGCTGCATGAATAGATGGATGGCTGACTGCATGAATGGCTGGGGGCTGGATGGATGGCTGGCTGGAGTGGCTAGCTGGTTGGTGGGAGTAGCTGCTGGATGGATGGCTTGATGGATGGATGCCTGGCTGGATGGATGACTGGCTGCATGAATGAATGGATGGCTGGCTGGTTGGATGGATGGAGGATGGCTGGCTGGTTGGATGGATGGATGGAGGATGGCTGGCTGGCTGGATGGAGGATGGCTGGCTGGATGGATGGAGGAGGAGGATGGCTGGCTGACTGGCTGGAGGATGGCTGGCTGGCTGAATGGATGGATGATGGCTGGCTGGCTGGCTGGATGGATGGAAGAGGAGCATGGCTAGCTGGCTGGAGAAGGCTGGTTGGCTGGGTAGATGGAGGAGAAGGATGGCTGGCTGGATGGAGGAGGAGGATGGCTGGCTGGATGGAGGATGGCTGGCTGGATGGATGGAGGAGGAGGATGGCTGGCTGACTGGCTGGAGGATGGATGGATGGATGGATGGATGGAGGAGGATGGATGGCTTGCTGGCTGGCTGGCTGGCTGGATAGAGGAGGAGGATGGCTGGCTGGCTGGCTGGAGGTGGATGGCTGGCTGGCTGGATGGAGAAAGATGGCTGGCTGGATCGCTTGTTATAAAAAAAAAATCTCGGTCTTTTTTTAGCGACTGTAGAAGCGCTTAAAACAAAGCACTCCTACAGCCATGATCTTTGCAGGGCTCTTCCTGCCCCAATCCCCACTCCTTTTGTGAATTGCAGCCAATTGCTGCATGAATTAAAGCACGCGGACCTAACAGGCAGCAGCTTTACCTGCAGGTCCGGGTTGGTGACGTAACTGAATTGCCATGAAAAAGCGGGAGGTAATTGCGACTTTTCCATGGCAATTCAGGCCCCACTACTTGATACAGCGGGCAACGGGATAAGGTGGCTTAATCTGTGAGTGTCCCGCTGACAACGGGATGGGTGGCAACCTTATGTGGGAAGGTGTTATGATCATTTTATTTTGATGAATCTTCTGGAATCTGGCTCACCGTGCAAGTGGTTTGCAGGGCTGATGTCTGCAGGCCCTGTGAGGCCTGAATCACTGAAAGAACTGTGAATACTGCTAAAGATTCATCCAGACTGCTGTAGGTGCTTTGTCTCTCAAATAAATCAGTAGAGAAAGCATAGGAGATGTGCCAGACCTAGGAAAAGGGGCAACAGAACTGGTATCAGTGTTAGATTATGGAAAGCTTCACTAAGGCCTGCAATTCCTTCTATTCTGCTGGCTAACATAAGATCTCGGGATAATAAAATGCACTTTATCAGGCTAGACATTAACACAAGCAGTAAGGTAAGTAAGAGATGTATTATTATATTCACTGAGACTTGGCTGAATTCAAATATCAGAGTCACAACTGTTAGGGTAGACAAATTCTCCTTATTCAGAGCAGACAGGTTACAGGCTCTCAGTGGCAAAACTAACGATGGAGGAGTCTGTATATACATCAACAACAGCTGGTGTGAAAACAGTGTCATTACTAGCCATTGCTCAGCTAACATTGAATATCTTACAATTAAATGTCATCCATTCTACTTCCTCAGGGAGTTTTCAACTATCTTTATAAATGCAGTTTACATATCTACAAGTGCAAACACTAATGAAGCACTCACCACCCTGTATCAGTTAGCCTGTGATCTGAAAAACAAGAACCCAGAATGTGTCAACATTTTAGCTGGGGAATTCAATCAGGCCAAACTGAAAACTGTGCTACCAGACTACCAGCAGTATGTAAACTTCTCTACAAGAGGTGATAACACACATGATTAAGTGTACTCAAATATCAAACAGGCATTCAAAGCAGTCCCCCACCCCCATCTTGGGAGCTCGGATCACATTTCCATCCTGCTTATCCCTGCCTACAAACCAATGCTAGTAAGGGAAAAACCTTTCAAGAAGCAAGTAAGGACCTGGCCTGAAAGAGCTGTCTCAGCTCTGCAAGACTGCTTTAAATGCACTGTCTGGAATCTATTTAAAGAGGCTGCCACCACAAATCAATGTATTAATTTGAATGAGTACACTGAAACGGTTGTGGGGCACATCACAAAATGTATTGAGGATGTCACTACCCTGAAGGATGTAACCATCAGAGCCAACCAAAAACCCAGGCTCACCAGTTGTTGTGTCTTTCAGCTTTTCCCGGTTAGGGGTCGCCACAGCGGAACTCCAGTCCGCTAATGATTGGCAGTTGAATTTTACCTGCCAAGTTGCCAGCCCTGATGCACAACCTTCAACGAAGGTACGCCTATTCACGCATGTCTCCACGCAGGAGATGCTCTAGCTGAGAGTCGAACCGGACAGCGTCTTACTGTGAGGTGACAATCCTGGCACCACCACAGCCAACCAAAAACCCAGGCTCACCAGTAAGGTATATGAATTACTGACAGCACGTAATGCTGCCTTTAAAGCTGGAGACAGAGATGCATTGGAAAAGGCCAGGGCCAACTTGAACAAAGGTGTAAGAGTAGCAAAATGGGCCTACAGTCTGAAAATACAGAGACACCTCACTGACCAGAAAGATCCCAGGCAGCTGTGGAGAGGGATCCAAAACATCATAGACTATAAGCCAAAATCCATGCATTGTGTAGGGTTGCCACCTTTACAAATGCCTAAAGTGGGACATTTTTGGTACAAACATCAGATTTTGCAGGGCAAAACATACCCACTGCCAGTACAAAGGAGAGAACTTCACTTTTTGGCCTACATAAAAGCTTATTCTTGTAGTATTTTAGTTGCTTATTCTGTTTCTTATCACATTTAGGTGTTTCAGATACAGAATAACTATTTTATGCAGCTATTACATAAAATATAATATAGGAAATGTGTCTGCCCTAAAATCTCAGGACGTTTGCCATTTTTTCGATTTCTTTGCGGGACACAACTGCCCAAAGAGGGACTGTCCCTTGCAAAATGGTTAAAATATGCTGGTTTTACTTGTCAAAAAGATCTTTTAATGAATTAATATGATTCATGTCTATTAACCATGGACATCATTTAAAAAAAAAAATCCTAGCACTGAATGTGTGACAGACTTTTTCAATATGGAACTTTGAGGAACATGAACTTTTTAAGACACCAAATGAGGTACATTCCTCATAATGAGGTACACTTGAAAGGCATGCTACCCACCAATGCAGATGCCACATCACTGTGCCTCACCTTGGAAGAGGTACGCAGGAACTTACGTAGGGTTCTACTGGCAAAGTAGCTGATCTGGATATAATCCCAGGGAGGCTACTTAAAAACTGTGCTGATCAGCTGACACCAGTATTCACAGACATTTTCAATATATCGCTCAGCCAGGAAAAAGTGCCCAAATGCTTCAAGACCACTGACACCATCCCTCTGCCCAAGAAACCATCCCCAGCATCATTAAATGGTTACTGGCCAATTGAACTTACCTCAGTAGTTGTGAAGTGTTTTGAAAAAAATGGTCAGGGATCACATAACATCCTGCCTGCCTGCTACATTTGATCCTTTACAATTCGCATACAGGCCAAATCGTTATACTGCAGATGCCATAGCCTTAACACTTCATTACGCTTTGGACCACCTGGAAAATAAGGACTGTTATGTATGCATGCTGTTCATAGACTTCAGCTCTGTCTTCAGTACGGTAATTCCACAGCAACTGCTGTCGACGCTGAGTAATGTAGGCATAGAAAACAAAATATGCAACTGGATCTTCAACTTCCTGACTGAAAGGCCACAAATAGTTTGAGCTGGAAAACATCACTCAAACAGCATCACCCTAAACACTGGGGTCCCACAAGATTGCGTACTCAGTCCACTTATTTTCACAGTTTTAACACATGACTGCACAGCTATGCATCAGTCAAACAGAATCATCATATTTGCATATGACACCAAAGTAATCGTCCTTATCAAGAAGGAAGACGAGGGGACCTACAGGGAGGAGATGCACCAACTCGTTCATTGGTGCACTGACAGCAACTTAGCACTAAATGTTGGGAAAAGCAAGTAAATCATCATCAGTTTTAGGAAGGAAAATAAGCCACACAGCCCTATCATCATCAATGATACTACAGTGGAGACAGTAAATGGCACCAAATTCCTAGGGTACATACCTCACATGACCTGACCTAACTGGGCCACAAACACTTCCTACCTTATAAAGAAAGCCCAAGAATGTCCCCACTTCCTTAGGAGACTTTGCAGAGCTAACCTCCCCCCACAGGTCCTACTTACCTTCTACAGAGCCACGACTGAGAATGTACTGACAAACACATCATTGTCTGGTATGGAAATGCATTTCAAGCTGATTGGAAGTCACTGGAAAGATTGTTAATCAGGCAACAAAAATCATTGGCTCCAACCTTCAGTCCCTTCAGGACATATATTCAAACAGATGCTATAGTAGAGTCCGAAAACTATTGAGGGATATACACCGTCTGGCTTATTGACTATTCAATCTCCTGCCAACAAGGAATTGCTACAGAAGCGTTAGATGAAGGACATCCAGATTCCATACAGCTTCTTCCACCATGCTATCAGACTGCTGAACAACAAACCCATAGCCTAACCCGCTAAATGGGTAAAACATTATTTATGTGTAATATGTCATTGTTATTTACTTAACTCTCTGTATAGCTCACTTTATATGTCTCTATCTGTACTATGAAAACTGTAAACTGTAAGTTTATGGCACATATTTGTGGTAGGTAAGTTTTTTTACATCTGTGCCTCTTTATTTATTTATTTATAGTACTGTTTGTTATATATCCTTATATTTCTACTAAGTCTGTTCCTGTTGCATTTGTTTTTGTTTCTGCTGTAAAAAAACTTTCAATTTCTCTCTGTATTTATTTTTAGTATCTTATTTTGATTTCCATTTTTAAATTATTATTAATTTAATCTATCTTCCTTCTGTAAACTGTAATTCTTATGGTTTGAGCCTGAGTATCGAAATGTTGTGCAGTGATATGCACTTTTTCCTCTCTGTTGATTTGTATGACAATAAAGTTTAATTTGACTTTGACTTTGAATAGTGGTTTTACTTCATCATATTTTGAGGTGTGCTGAATTTTGCATTTAAGACCATTATCAGCAAAGCCTTCCAGATGGTACTCCATTGTTTCTGTAGAGACTGACTATGAAAATATGATGGAGGCCTTTATTAAGATCTAACAAAGGATATGTCTTGGATCTTCCCCTTCTAGTAACTAGGCACATAAAAGCACTTATTAATTGCCTTAATTTATAGCCCGAACATTCCAGTTCTCCTCACAGATCCACATACAAGCGTCAGTCTGGACAATGCTGGGACTGAACCAACAGGTGCGTACACTTGTCAATGCTGATATATTTCTCAGTGCGCTTCTGGCTGTGGTCTTGATGTTGGGACCACAGATCTTGAGGTCAACTTCTCTGATGTTGATGATATTCTTTTTGTATTAATTTACTATGAAAAGATGATGAAGGTCATTATTAACGTCCATGTATATTAAGATCCAAATAAGGATATCTATTGTCTCTTCTCCCTCTGGTACTAGGACAAACAGAGACACTTCTTCATTTCTTTTATTTTCAGCTAAGACATTCCAGTTCTCCTTCTCCACAGCCCTTATAGTCATTTACTTTGATGTTGATGCTGTCTTCAGAGGCAATTGATTCATTGGCAATGCTGTTGGCATCATGGGTCTCTTCAAGCCTAGGGTTGGGGGTTAGCTGCCAGGATCGGTTTAGTGAGTTTTTACAGAAAAATGCCAGTGTTGGCAGAGCTAATTTTCAAAAAGGAAACAAAAGGGAAAGTGGTTTAGCTGCACATTTTAATAAATATCATAATGGCAATAGTGGGGATCTTAAGGGTACTACTTTAGAAAAAATTAATACATATAATGATGAACATGACTTGAAAAATCACTTGCAAGTAAAGGAGTCAACATATATTTTAAAATTTGACACTTTAACTCCTAATGGGTTAAACAATGAAATTAATTGGAGATATCTTATCTAATTTGATTAATTGATTGTTTTATTATATTGTTTAAATGTAATTGTTTAATTGAATGGGTGTATTTAGGCAGGTTGTGTTGTACAAATGTTATACTCCTTGAAGGCTTGTTATAGCCGAGATGTCAGAGTGTGCTTTTTAATAAACTACAGTGTTGGATCATCATTTGGTGGTTTTATTCTTCATTCGTTTCTTCATTTGTGGTGTTGTTGGAATTTGCCTGGGTTATGGCTAGTGATCTGAACACAGACCTGCCGCTTTTATTTCGTGACTGCAATGGAGAAGGAGCTCAAACATCTTTGGACAGCTGGGGGAACATTGAAATGTATCTGGTAATATTTCTGGTATACCTAATGAACAAATTGTAGCAACTGACCCTACTAATACATTAAATGAATCTACTGTGTGGAAGAAAGTGGAAGAAAATCATAGTAAAAGATGAAGCAATTCATTCTCGTCAGTTGGTCATAAGTTTACTTCTGTACTATCTAATGAACATAAAGTATTATGTGATGAGCTAGAGAAACTTTTGTTTAAAGAAACATCTGTTTTTTTAAATATCCAAAGTCTTATAAGATATGTGGAATTGGATGTGTCTCCTTGCGGTTTGCGAGTTTACAAAGACCCTTCATTACCATTTGACTTGGAAAATACAGTGGATAAAGTCTTTCACCAATGGTGGGTGGTTGCCGCTCATACGTGCACCATGGAATGGATCAGTATATTAGTAGAAAGGGACAGGTTGAAACAACAAGAATTAAGTGAACAAATTAAGAAAACCTGTCTCTCTCTTAGTTCCAGTGTAAGCTCATATAATCTGGACAAATTTTTATGTGACATTAATAATAAACTTAAGTCTTACGAACAGGATGTTGTAGAGAGAAAGAAAAACAAATTGTTGCATGACCTGCATGATTATGATAGGGGTAGAGCTTTCCTATCATGAACCAACCGGAAGAAATTTACCAGCCGGGTTCACTTTCAGGATAGTGAATGACACAACGATTATCAGTCAAATACCTCAGATGATGCCAGTTCGTCAGGAGAAGTTCTATACGATGTCGATGAGGACTTTCCACATTTGCCCCATGCACAACAACAAGGGAAATTTGAGCGGACATTTCGGGGACAACAGCATGGCCCAACAGGAGGTCTGCAAGGGGGAAAACGTCCAAGACAAACTCATTATGAACGGACAAGGGATGGGCAATTTCAACAGTATTCTAAAAAAGGTAAATGGTCCAATACCATTTACAAATGACTGTGATAATTATATTGTTAATTTGTCAGGGTATGATTTAAACAATATAGAATATGCAGTGTTGAATTGCGGTCTTAAGTATGTACCTACAGTTATACCCAGACTTCATGAGATTAAAACTGATTTATTTAAATTTATAAGAAAATTACATTTGAAATGATTTTTTTTGAAAATGTTGGTTTTGTGACCGATTCTGTTGTAAAGTTAATTCTGAGGAGTCGGACGATAGTTTTTATTCATGTCAGTCAGATGTGGATGTAAATGTAAATGCATATACACTGTTTAACACTAGCAAAATTACATATAAAAGTGACTTTCTCCCTCCCTTTTTGCATGAGGGGATACAACATTGTTATAGTATGTTACAGTTTGCTATAGAACAAGAGTATACTGAATTTAAAAATGTTGAGTTTAATTTAACAAGAGAAGAATGGAAAGTGCTTAAAAAATTAAGTGTTAGACATGATATCATCTTTAAACCTACCGACAAAGGCAATAAGTTAGTCATCATGAATTATGGTCAATATATGAACATGTGTAATAAACATTTAGAAGATGAAACAACATATGAAAAAGTAGAGATGAATATGTATACACAATCAGTTGAGGAATATTTGAAGTTAATAACTAAAGGTAGAAGGTTGGGATATTTTTCTGACAAAGATGAGAAGAAAAAGTTTGGAGTGTCAGGATGTAAAATGGCCTATTTTTACTGTCTCCCTAAGATTCACAAGTCAGTGTATGACCCACCTGGTCATCCTATTGTGTCAGGAAGACAATATTTTTTTGTCTAAGGTAAGTAAATTTTTGCATTCTTACCTTTTATCTAAAGTACATCTGTTGCCAGCCTATATTCAGGATGTATTTGACTTTTTAAATAAAATTAAAACTATCCAGTGGGGTCCTAATAAATATTGGATCACATTCGATGTTAAAAGTCTATACACAAATATTAGTCATCTGTTTGGGGTGGAAGCAGTAAAACTTTTCCTTGGAGAAAGTCCAGCAACTGAATTTGTAATAGAATTATTGCACTTCTGTCTTAAAAACAAAAAATTAATGGATGTATTTTTGAAGTTAAGGAGATTTGCTGTTGTAACACAGTGGGCATTATTTATGCCCTGAAATGTTCTTGTAAAAAATTTATATAGGTGAAACCAAGAGACCATTTAAAATACGTTTATTGGAGCATATTAGGGATATAATTAGAAACAAAAAGGAAAGTGCTTTAGCTGTACATTTTAATAAATATAATGGCAATAGTGGGCATCTTAAGGGTACTATTTTAGAAAAAATTAATACATATAATGATGAACATGATTTGAAAAATCATTTGCCAGTAAAGGAGTCAACATATATTTTAAAATTTGACACTGTAACTCCTAATGGGTTAAACAATGAAATTAAGTGGAGATTTCTTATCTAATTTGATTAATTGATTGTTTTATTAAATTGTTTAAATGTAATTGTTTAATTGAAGGGTGTATTTAGGCAGGTTGTGTTGTACAAATGTTATATTCCTTGAAGGCTTGTTATAGCCGAGACGTCAGAGTATGCTTTTTAATAAACTACAGTGTTGGATCATCATTTGGTGGTTTTATTCTTCATTCGTTTCTTCATTTCTGGTGTTGTTGGAATTCTTATGGTTTGAGCCTGAGTATTGAAATTTTGTGCAGTGATACGCACTTTTTCCTCTCTGTTAATTTGTATGACAATAAAGTTTAATTTGACTTTGACTTTGAATAGTGGTTTTACTTCATCATATTTTGAAGTATGCTGAATTTTGCATTTAAGACCATTATCAGCAAAGCCTTCCAGATGGTACTCCATTGTTTCTGTAGAGACTGACTATGAAAATATGATGGAGGCCTTTATTAAGCTCTAACAACGGATATGTCTTGGATCTTCCCCTTCTAGTAACTAGGCACATAAAAGCACTTATTAATTGCCTTAATTTATAGCCTGAACATTCCAGTTCTCCTCACAGACCCACATACAAGTGTCAGTCTGGATGATGCTGGGACTGAACCAACAGGTGCGTACACTTGTCAATGCTGATATATTTCTCAGTGCGCTTCTGGCTGTGGTCTTGATGTTGGGACCAGAGCTCTTGAGGTCAGCTTCACTGATGATGATATTCTTTTTATATTAATTTACTATGAAAAGATGATGAATGTTATTATTAACGTCCATGTATATTAAGATCCAAATAAGGATATCTATTGTCTCTTCTCCCTCTGGTACTAGGACAAACAGAGACACTTCTTCATTTCTTTTATTTTCAGCTAAGACATTCCAGTTCTCCTTCTCCACAGCCCTTATAGTCATTTACTTTGATGTTGATGCTGTCTTCAGAGGCAATTGATTCATTGGCAATGCTGTTGGCATCACGGGTCTCTTCAAGCCCAGGGTTGGGGGTTAGCTGCCAGGATCAGTTTTAGTGACGGATTTTACAGAAAAATGCCAGTGTTGGCAGAGCTAATTTCCAGCCTTTGGACTTGAGGCTGTTGAGGATGGTTCGGAGTTCAGTGGAGATGTTATTCCCATTATTGGAGGTCATGTACATGGGGTTGGGTTCAGTGCTGACCTACTCAGTACTGCCATTGCCTCAGGCAGAAGGGCCATTGCCTACAATCTTGTGTGTGACTTCAGTGTCAGTGTCACCTTATTGATGTAGATCATTCTGAATATGCCACCCTCAATGCCTGTTACTATGACTGTAACAGCCACAACAGTAAACATTTATTTTTCTCTCTCTCTCGTCCTTTAGCCAAAAACAGGGTAGAGGGTCCAAAAAACTTATGCAGGATCATTCCCAGGCATCTAGACTAGTGCAGTCATCCTCATTAGCCTTTGACCTGTCAACTTAAGTGTCTGATAAGGTGCACAAGTGTAAGAGAAAATGCTCAGACTCCCTAAGAGTTACTCTTCTCAGATGAAGAAGACATTGGTTTCCCAACATTCTTCCTGATAACCCCAATTTTAGAGAGATACTTGAGATGATGAAACAGAGAGAGGGACGACCAATCATTTTTCCAGAAAGAATCTTGCAAGAGGCCTTCTGGACCCCTAGCCTTCTTCCTGATTGATCCTCCTATTGCTAAAATCATGGAACTTATTATTAGATTTGCTTGAAATAACAGTGATGTTATGGCACCTCCACTGAAGACCAGACAGAATCCATTAGCCTCCCAATGACTGGAGATAGTAGATTGAGACTTCCAAACCAGATTCCATTGTGGCAGTGGCTGCCGTTAAAATGATTCTACCCTGCAGTTTTTAGCTGCCTGTCCTCAGATAAATTTAATGGATAGGTTTAGGATGTGTGTTTACATGTCCTCTATAATTTTCTTGAAAGAGAAAACAGCCTTTTTTCAGGTGGTATGGCTCCAGTAAAAGCTGGCTGATGAAATGAGACAATCACTGGATGCATTGCTGGTAGAACAGCGTGACCTCAAATTTCAGTAACAGATGGTAGCTATATAGTCTGTTGTTAATTTCACCTTGTGACTTGCTCACAATTCAATAGATGATGCAGCTAGGAAAGCAGGTTTTGAAATAGCTGTCTGCTGCCATACCTGACCTAGCCTGACAGACCTCCCCAAGATCACCAAGGAGACATTCATGAATGCCATCTTCAGTGGATCTGCACTCTTCAGTTCATCATTTAAAATCACTTGGAGAATGTGTAGAATGAAGAAGAGATGATTTTCGCTGTTGGTGTTTCGTCCCACACTCTGTAATATTTCTAAGATGCAGCAGAACCATGTCAGCTCTGGTTTTAATGTGGATAGGAGCAGATTTGGTTGGGATAACTTTCAGAATTATTTCCAGAAAATAAGCAATAGCAATTTGCACAACAGGTGTATCAAGGTCCTCTTTCAGGATGATAACTGAGCAGTATCTGGGAAACTATTGAGACATTTGGGGGTCATTTGTGTCTATTTAGCAAACGTGGCTGGTCATCATTCAAAACAAGGGGATAAAGACAATAAAATCCAGAGACTATGGGATTCTTTTCCGAACATCTCCACATCCTCACTTTCTTTCAGTCCTTGCCAGCTGTCCTGCCTTCAAAAGAGTGCCACAAGAAATAAGATGGTAATCCCCATACCGGAAAGAGCCACCCAGGAATTCCCACTAGGCCAGAAAGGATAAGGTTATTACTACTGCTACTGGTTCATTTTAGTCCCCAAAAAGACAAATGAACTTAGGACTATACTTGACTTGAGTGGCGTAAACTAATTTATCTTTAAAGAAGCCTTTCATATGGTCATAGTGAAGTCCATACATCCATATCTGTCACAAAGAGACTATATGTTCTCTTTAGACAAGCAGAATTCGTATCTACCCATAAATATTTTCAGTGATTCAGGGAGGCATCTGAAGTTGCAGGTAATATACATTCATTACTAGTTCTAGACCCTTCTATTCAGTCTCACCTCAACCCACATGTCATTCAAGAAATCCATGTCTATAATGTAGTATACCAGCAATGGCACCTAGCTGCTTCAA
Source organism: Protopterus annectens (assembly GCF_019279795.1). NCBI lineage: Eukaryota > Metazoa > Chordata > Ceratodontiformes > Protopteridae > Protopterus > Protopterus annectens. The sequence continues at coordinate 839,103,073 of NC_056746.1, forward strand.
TATGGAACAGGTTGGCCACTGTGTGGGAGCCTCTTCTGATTCTCTTCCACTCTTTTGGTACTACAACAAACACTGCAAAGTCCTAGATGGAGCTCTTTCAAGTACTGACATTCATAAAATGGGCACTGTTCATTCTGTCTTTCAGAGGATATCTTCTTGCCTTAGACAGACCCCTTCTGTTATAAAACCTGGGACTTCAAATTATTGAGTTTCAGACAGTCACAGCATTATTATGAATCAGAACATTGCATCTAGTGACAGCAGTTATACCATGGTTACCTTCATCAAGAGGTATATAAGAGGTTTACAGCAGTCTTTGAAAGATCAGTAATCCCAAATAACCAATCTCACAGCACAACACATCAAAATACCAAGCCTTGCAAGTTACATATGAAAAGGTGACTTTACACCCCAAGCCTAACTCTGGGGCATATATGCCTGTAGTGGCTATCAACATGGATGCTGCTATTCTAGAGTGGGGAGCTTTACCAAGGGAAGACTGTTTAGAAACAGACAGGAGCCAGTCTGCACATCATTTTTCTGGAAAATTGGGTAATCTTGACATTGTAGCCCCTTCTGGGCTCCCTGTTCCAAGGTGCTATAGCCATGCACATTGGCAACAGAGCAGTGTGAATGTATGAACCATGGTTTGATCATGGTCCCTATTTCATTGAAGAAAATGGTACAGGCTGGAATACTGAGGGCATTGGGAAGGTCTGTGGAATGACAAGGTTGAGCTGGAGAAGCATTATGATGTCTGTCATGGGGTGTATGATATTTCTTTGAAGTTGCAGAATGTTGAAGTACAAATGATCAAACCCAAAAGGTCAATCAGAGATACTTCAAAAAAAAAAAAAGAAAAGAAAAGAAAAACAAACATCTGTTTTTGTGTGTGTGTGTGTGTGTGGGGGGGGGGGGGGGCAAACCCCTTGGGTTACATAGGTGTGATTGAGTTAGTCATTTTTGATATTGGGCAAAGCAGGTACAAATGATCAAAAGTCAGCCGATGGAATTTGGTACAACACATTACCAACATATTATTCTTGTTCTGCATGGTCTGCAATGCCTGCCACTTCAATTTAGAGTTATTTTTAAGGTTTGGTTTACTTGTTTATAGAGAGGGAGGACAAAGGAATAATGAGGATGCAGGGAGTACAGTTGACGAAGGGGGATGAGTTTAAATACTTGGGATCAACAGTTCAGAGTTTTAGTGAGTGTGGAAGAGAGGTGAAGAAGAGAGTGCAGGTAGAGTGGGTGGAGAAGTGTGCCAGTAGTGATTTGTGACAGATGGGTACCAGTAAGTGTGAAAGGGAAGGTCTACAAGATGGTAGTGAGACCAGCTATGTTATATGGGTTGGAGACAGTGGCACTAATGAAAAGACAGGAGTCAGAGCTGGAGGTAGCAGAGTTAAAGATGTTAAGATTTGCATTGGGTGTGATGAAAATGGACAGGATTAGAAATGAGTATTGTCGCTTGTCTTAGTTTACTGTTGAAGATGAACAGGTGGGCCAGTTTTTTTATATGCTGTATTACACAGAAACACATCAGGATGTATAGCAACAGTTCAAAATATAAACAAACTGATTAATTGACAGACTACACAAACAAGCATGCTTACATCACAACAGCTTACTACAAAATGGCAGTCAGGCTCACATGTGATCAGTATTTATACACTTGCCCAAGCCCCTAGAAAGATTCTTAAAGGTATACATACATATTGATCTACATCCTCCATCTTCAATAAATTGCCCACAATATAATGACATTTGAAAAGAAGTATGCAATTCTGACAATAAGTAGTCAACACAATGCTCAAATCCAAGTTGCCTTGTACCTGGAACATGGTCAGGAAATGCGACCTGATCTAGTGATATAGCAATCAGAACTGGGTTTAGCAACAGGGACAGTCATTGGTGAACAAATTGCTTCAGATGTTTTGGGATTCTTCTCAGGAACAGGGATATTTGCTGGAACATCCTCTGGAACTGGAATGTTGGATAACTCACTCAGAGATATAGAGTCTGTCTTGCAGGCATGATACTACAATACAGGCTTGGATACCAGGACCAAATGTATCCGATTCCTCCTAAATCCTGCTCCTTGCAATTCCACAATGTATGATGTCAGCTCTGGACATAGACTTTTCATGACACCAATCCGATCAAAACCTTTGGACATCAGCATCCTCACTATCACCCCTTCTCGTAATGGATTGAGTGGTTTGCTGCTCTTATCATAATAAGACTTGTGGGATAAGTGCTTCTTTAATAGATAGGCCATGATGCAAGATGGTAATATACTGTTGTTGTAAGGATTTTGGAACAATTACTTTTGGACCTTTCTTGATGATGCCATTGTCAAACAAAATCTCATCTCTGTAAAGAAAATAAGGATGCAGGTCTACTGTTAAACAAGATTGCTTTGACAGCCATCCTCAACTGATAAAGTGGTTGAGCGTCTTAAGTATTGGATCTGAGGCTGTATTACTTCTAAGCTCATCATGATGTGTGGAAGAAAAATTTCTCACTTCCATGAATTCAAAATCAAGTTTCTCATTTTTATGCTGTTCAGTGGTATTTCTGGATGATCTGGATAATGTATTAGCATGATAAAGAAGTTTACCTTTTGTGTACACAAGATTGAAATTATACATTTGCAATTTGAGCATCATGCCTTGCAATCTGACTGGAGCTGTATGCATAGGTTTTCTCAAAATAGTAACTAGAGGTTGGTGAACTGTTTCAGTTTGGATTTTACCATAGATATAGTCATGGAACTTCGAACATGCAAATACAATTGCCAAGAACTCTTTGTCCCACCAAGACAATGCATACTGCATTTCAGTTTGGGTCAAAGTTCTGGATGCATAAGCTACTGGTCTACCCTCTTGAAGAATGACTGCACTAAGACCAAACTTAAAGGCATCACAAGAAAGAGTAACTGGTTTGTGAACATCATAGTATCTGATAGATGGTGGACTGGCAATTCTCTGTTTCAGGATATCAAATGCTCTTTGGTGTTGCTCTAACCATAACCAAGATACATCTTTGCATGTCAGCTCTCTAAGCGGTGGTGAAAGTTGGCTCAAGTCTGGAATGAACTTGCCTAGGTAGTTAACCATGCCAAGAAAACATTGTAGGGCTTGAACATTGTCTGGAGCTGGTATCTTGAGAATTGCTGTTTGCTTGGAAGGATGTGGTCGTAAGCTTGAACTGGTAAATAAATGACTAACCAAAATAAAGAGATGTGAAGTGAGTGAACAACACGTTACCAAAAACACAATCAAAGCTCACTCTGGAAGCTCCAAATGAGGGCTAAAGAACCACAGATATAATTAAACAATTTAACAATTTAATTGAATTTCCTGAATTTACTGAAATTCAATTAAATTGTTTAATTATTTAATTAATCAATTTAACAATCAGTTCCCTTGTATATAAAGTGCCAGCATTTTTAGCAAGTTGTAATTGTCTTTTGCTGAAGAAGGTGTTCGAAAACGTACTTGTTTGGATTTTTCAAGCGTTATTAAAGAGTTATTTCGCATTTTGGAATCATTACTGGTTATTTCAACTAACCTTGGATTCACATCTGTGGATTTACATCAAGGGATTTATATCTGTGGTTCTTTAGCCCTCATTTGGAGCTTCCAGAGTGAGCTTTGATTAAATAAATGACTAACATAAGTAACTTCTTGTAACGTGAACTTGCACTTCAGAGTATTCAGCATAAGAATCACTTGACATGTTCTTTCCAGAACTTTTTTGAGGTTTCTGTCATGCTCAGCTTCACCATTACCTCCTACTAGAATATCAGCACACAGATACCCAGAAATTATTTGCTCCATTGCACGCTGGAAGTCTTCACTGGCAGAAGTCATCCCAAATGGCATTGTCAAAAATTTGTACCTGCCAAAAGGAGTACTGAAAGTGGTTAGCAATGAAGATTTTTGGTCTAGCAAAATTTCTCCCCTACTGACTGTAACTGTCATCTCTCAAGTCACTAATTCTACATGAAGCCATAGAATTCTTCAACTCCAATTTCCTTAGGATACTAGACAACCTTGCCCCACCCAAGACAATAAGACTAAAATCCAACTATGCACCCTGCTTAACCAAAGAAACAAGATCCCTATTAAAAACAAGGGACAAAACTTGGGAAGAGTGGAACAGCAAAACGGCCTCAACAATAAAACAGACTTATCTTGAACTGTGTAACAAAGCCAAAAAACAAATCAGACAGGATAAAATAAACCACTACAATATTAGCATAACCAAACACCAAAACAATCCTCAAAAATTCTGGTCTGCCATGAAAAACATTCTACAACCAGGGCAAGCCAGTACACTTTCCCCATCAACCAACAAAACTAAAGACAGTATAGAAATGCAATTCAATAAATATTTCACAGGAACCATCTTAGCCCTTACTAATAACAACTGCTCTACACCTGTTTCTCCTTATTTAAAATCAAATCAGAACAACAATAACTTTTCATTCCAGCCTGTCCCCATTAATACTATAAAAAAATACTTAAAAATACGAAAGTAACAACACTAGCAGCAGATCAACTACCAACTTAATATAAAAAAATGAAAGTAACAACACTAGCAGCAGATCAACTACCAGCTAAATATCTTAAAATCTCTGCCGAAACCATCTCCAGATCTATATTATAACATTTGAATCTACAAAGATCGAATGTTATAATATCGAACCCTAAACACCGAAATCCGAAAACATCGAAAAGTCAGAATAGCAAATTTTTTTCCCAGGGAAAAAATTTGCTATTCCGAGAAATATACACACAACACAAACACACACAAAAAACAGCAATCCACACATCTACACTTAAAATCCTACACCTAAACCTAAACTAAACGTTACATACACTACTAGCTATCCACTTACCTTAACCCAACCCTAACCCTAAGGTCCATCACTATTGCACACTCACCTCACCCGCACCCTAACTCACCTAACCCGCCCCCTAACCTACACACAACCGCACACTTACCTGACTCGCGCCCTAACTCTAACTCACCTAATCTACCCCCTAACCCTAACCTACACACAATCACACACTTACCTGACCTGCACCCTAACCCTAACATCCACACAACCGCACACTTACCTGACCCACTCCCTAACCCTAACTCACCTAACCCGTCCCCTAACCCTAACCTACACACAACTGCACACTTACCTGAACCCGACCCGTAACGTTCCAACATATCGAATGCTGAAAACAGTGAAGCCACAGCAACTGCCCACCGAATTCTTTCCCTGGGAAAGAATTTGGTGTCCTGCACCTTCGCTGTTTTCAGCGTTCGACATTACAGGGTCGATATTATAACATTCGATCTTTGTACATTTTGATGTTATAATATAGACCCGTCATCTCCTACCCTGTATCTATCCTCATTAAGCGATCCATATCTGAACAAAAAGTGCCACCCATTTGGAAAATATCACACATTATCCCATTGTATAAAGGTGGTAGCTCAAAAGAACTACCAAACTATCACTCCATTACAAGCCTATCCCCCCTATCCAAAATCCTAGAGAGATGCATTCACTCACAATTACTTAACTGTCTCATAGGATTATAGGAGGCTACTAGGCTAATGGCCTTGAGGTACTTACAAGCCTAGCAAAGAGTTTATCCCAGAAAGAAACCTCAGTCAGCACCAGTCACCCTTGTCAATGAGGGAGACAAGTGGAACCCCAAGGACAAATTAGTGGTTTCCCATCCAGTCATCAAGATTGCACTTGAAGAGGGTCAGCGAGGTGCTCTGTTTGACGTGTATGGGAAGTCTATTCCAGAGATGGGGCAGCCTCTGGAAGACAAACCTGTTTCTCCAGCAGGTTTTTTTGATGTCGCATATTAGATTTAGGCCTTTTGAGTGGGTAGTGCGTGAAGAGTTAGACTTTCGGATATTAGTAGGGCAGAGTCTGAGAGTGCCTTGTAGGTGAGACACAGCTCACCACTGAGCAATCTATACGATACCGAGAAGAGTGATAGTGATTTGAGCCTGTCTGCATAGGTTAGGTGTTGGAGGACATCAGTTCTCTTTGTGAGGTATTTCAGTGGCTTTTACAGTTGGTGCAGATGTTTGGAGAGGTACATCTCAAACAGGGCGTTATACTCAATTATTGGTCTAATGAGGAAGGAGTATAGAAGGTAATAACCTCCTTTTTTCTGGATGCAATCCCTTTACTTATGAGATGAACCAAGTAAAAGGCTTTTCTGACCACTGCTGCTACATGATGGTCAAATGTAAGGTTATTATCAACCTGAGTGCCCAGGTCTCAAACCACATATTGTGTGCTTAGGGGATTGCCAATGATGTGGTAATCAGTAGGGGTTGTGTTTTTGCCAAATGGTATGATGATACATTTTTTTGATTTTAGCTTGAGGCTATGAATTTGGCACCAGCCATTATTTGCTGTGAGACCCTATTGCAGTATGTTAACATTATATGAGGAGTCAATGACAGCACCCAACTTACAGTTGTCCACAAACTTGGTCAGCCACAGGTCTTTTGCCTTTGTCTGGACCTCTGAGAAATAGATGCCAAACAGTAGGGGTCCTAGAACAGATCCCTGGGGAACTCCACTAGTGACAGATCTGCTATCAGAGGTGGAGATGCCTATTTTGACTTTGAGGGTCCTGTCAGTGAGCCAGTTGGCCACCCACCTGATGAGATAAGGATTTACACCAAGTTGTGTTTTTGATGATGTGCAAGTGGGGAATTATGTCAAAGGCCTTGGCCAAGTCAAGGTAAGCTGTATGTACTGACTTTCCCTCATCCAGGGCCTTGGTGACAGTCTCAAAAAAGTCAACCAGGTTCAACAGGCAAGATCTGCCCTTGACAAATTCAAACTGGGTGGGGTCAAGTGCTTGGAGATTGCCTATGTCTTGGTTTATAAGATCCATAATAATACGCTCCATGGCTTTACAGATCAGACTTGTCAAGCTAATGGGGTAATAGTTTCCAGGGCCAGTCATGGCACCACCTTTGTGCAAGAGGATGACAATGGCGGTTCTCCATTCTACTGGAATGAAGCCAGTACTCAGGCTATGGTTTAATAAAGTGCTCAATGGGGAAGCAAGTTCTTGCTGGAGGTGGTGCAGAATACATCCTGGGATACTATCAGGTTCCATGGAAGCTGTGTTCTTTGTTCTGGATAGGGCCTGTAACACTTGACCTATGAAGATGTGAGGTTTGGGACAAGTATCAGTATGTTGAAAGGGCCCTGGTGGACAGGGGGGTGAAGTTTGCTCTGAACCTGTCTGCTAGCAGGTTGGCTAAGTCAACAGGATCAGTGTAAGTGATACAATTAAGTACTAATTCGGAACAAACCTGGACTTTGCCATGGAGGCTCCTGACATAACTGAAGAAGTCTTTATGGTTTCCCTTTGTTATGGAGGGTAGTTTTGATTCATAATTGGCCTTGGAGGTTTTCACTATTGATCTAATTTGCTTGTTGAGGCTAAGGAGGGAGTTTTAATTTGGAATTTGTTCCCTTTTACCCTTGGACAACAGTTTTGTTGTAAAGCCTGTTGATAGAGGATGTCCACCAAACAGATCTGTGTTTCCTTGAGGAGCAGGTTTTAGTTCTATTGGGTATGGCTGAGTCCATGCATTTGTACAGGTGCTTGTATACTGCATTGGCATACTGTTCAGCATAAATGTCTGCATTCTCGGGGGGGGGGGTGAAGCTACAGATACCCTCCCTTAGGAGGGAAGAACATACTATGGGACTGGTGCAGCAGTCACCCATGTTGGTGAGAACCAAGTTCAGAATGTTATCTCCCCTTGTGGGGGATGAGATGAGCTGGTCTAGTGTGTTAGAAGTGATGAACTCGAAGAGTTGTTGAAAGAGTGCATTAGTGCAAGAATAGTTCACCCAGTATATGGTGGAGTAGTTGAAGTTACCAAGGATCAGGGTGATAGGGGGTACCTTGATGGAGTGTAGTAGATCCAGGTAAGAAGAGTGGGTGTCCTGAGTCATGGAGGGGGGTCTATAGCTAGCTATAACTTGTATGGGTGTCTTGCCAACTAACATTTGTACCTGGAGTAGTTCCAGTGCATCATGCTGGCAAACCAGTCTGGAGGTGTGCCTGTCCTTAATGAAGATAGAGACTCCACCACCCTTAGTCTTCCCGACCTCATTTTGGGATCAGAATGTGTGGAATGAGATATAGCCTGGTAAGGCAGAAGTGTTTTCTGCAGCCCTGAACCACGTTTCTGTGACTGCACAGCTATCAGTATCTTCCAGTGCAAGGAGGTCCTCCATTGAGTCCATTTTCAGGTTAAGGGTCCTAGCATTAAACAGCATGACCTTCAATTTGCTTTTTGACAGATCTTTTGTGTTGGAAGGTTTGTCTTTGGGACATTACCTAAAAAACAGCACAATGGGGGAGGCAAGAGCCTTGCCCGGGATCCAGAAACCCAGTGGTGACAGGTGAAGGCCATCTCTGGCAAAGCTTCGAGGCCTGTCGACCATGTCATCCCAGGCAGACAGATACTGAATCCCCTTGGAATGACACCAGAAACTAAGCCAATTGTTGAAGTCAATTATTTTTTATTGGCATTGTGGTGTCATTCTTGGTGAAGGTAGGATGCTGCTTAGGGCTAGGGTCATACTTGCCTGCAACATGTACTCAGAGTTCAGTCATGTCTCTCTTCATATAGTCCATGGAGGTACATCTCAAGTCATTCACACCAACACGTGCAATGACAGAGTCATACTTGTACTTGCTGTGCAGAGACTGAAGTGTTTGCGTGATGTGGCACCAGACAAACAACTGACCATGACCTTCTCCTTGTTGAACCTGGTTGAGAGGGACATCGGTGTGTCTCACAATTGAGTCACCAATGACTAGTGTGTTTGGCTTAGTGTTATGTCTTGTGAGCTGTGATGGTTTATTGTTTTGCTTTATGGGCTGTGTTTGTGAGACACTGGTGTGTTGTCTGCTGTATGTGATGTGTTTGGTGTTGTGTGTGGAATGTTTGTGAGTGTGTTTTGGAGGTCTCTGCTGTTTACATGAGTTTTTATTGAGGACCTTTGCATAGGTATGTGTGTGTTGTGCTTGGCTATGTGATGTGAGTGGTGTGGTGTTTGTGCTGGCAATCTCCTCTTTGTTAGGATTATTGACTGTGGTGCGAGAGAGCATGGACTCCAGGTTACTGATATATATGCATTTCTCACAGGTGGAAGAATTATGAGTTAGGAGAAGAGGGTTGTCTGTAAAAATGAGGCAGTTGCTACACTGTATCAGTATGCCCATGTCGACCAGGCTGGCAGGAGAAAGTGATGGAAATTGTCCAGACATAGTGTTCTGAATGCTTGGACTTATGGCGAGAGGGTTTTGATAAGGGTCGATACACAAGAGTGTAGACCACAAGAACCTTCTTAAATTTAAAGTAACTGGCCTGAAGCACAAGTGCTAAAACCAAAGTAAAATGCTTAGAATAACAGATACATTTAATTAGGCTACCAACAAGCAGTAATAAATGCAGCAGAATAAAAGCACTTGAACACTTAGGAGCACACAGCAAAAATAAGGTAATAAAGTATGAAGAACATAATTACAGTAAAAGCAGCTGAATAAGGTGTAAAATTTTTTTAAGTGGATAGGGAGGAAACAGAAGATAGGTCAAGATTAGGGAACTAAGGGGGTTAGCCTTCCCAAATGCTCTCTCTCTACTTAGTATACTGAAGTGATGAGATAGGGCAGGGAGGAGTGTTCAAAGTCAAAGAATCAGGGGGGTAGTTCTACCAAAATGATCTCACTGCACTACATTGAGTGATCAAATGAAATTGGACTGGGTGCAGTGACCAAAATTGGATTTATAGCAGGGACGGGCAAATCCAAAGCCACCAACTTTAAGACTACAACAACACTTCGGAGTAAGGGTGGGAACAACAATCAGTGCAGATAACAAAGGACAGAAATGAACAACAAACAGTGCAGACAACAAAGGACAGAAACAATAAAGAAACTATATAAACAATAAAGCAAATATATAAATACAGCACAGTGCAAATTGAGTTGAAAAATGTGTACTTATCAGTTTGGAATATCAAATGCCAGGAGAATTTAGCTCTGCTATATCAGCTCTGCACAAATTCACAGAAATGAAGTCTGTACTGGAAGTGCGACACAGAAACTATACTTCAGGCAATGACTAACAGCTAAGATGGGCTGGCTCAACAACCCCCCACCTGAAACTAGCTTCTGAGCTACCCTGAGAAACAAACAGTGCAGACAGCAAAGGACAGAAACAATAAAGCAAATATATAAATAATAAAGCAAATATATAAATACAGCTCAGTGTGAACTGAGTTGCAAAAAATTGTACTTATCAGTTTGGAATATCAGATGCCAGGCGAATTTAGCTCTGTCTCCTAACAATCTTCTTTCTCGTACTAGTAACTTGATTAAAGTGTAGCTATCATTCTAAGTCTTTTGGATTAAGCACTTGGGCTTCAGACCAGTTGTTTTACATTAGGAAGGTTTGTGGCATGCACTGTGGTGGCAGGACAGGTAGCTTTCATCCTTCTAAGTTGGGAACTGCTGATTGAGAGCCCAGTGTCTGTTATTCTTAAAGTGTATTAGTTCTGGTTTAAGCACTTGGGCTTCAGGCCAGTTATTTTACATTAAGGAGGTTCATGGTCTGCACTCTTGTGGGAGAAGAGGCTGGACTCTGCCCTTCTGAGCTGGGAATTTCTGGTTAAAGGTATATAGTGCCTGAATATTTGAACTGTATCTTACTGAAATTGGTACACCTTGTTTGCTGTAGCATAGACTAGATCCAGGCCTGCTGAATCTAGCTTTGTTTATATGCTTGTTGTTTGTTTGCTTGTTATTTCCCTGGAATGCTAATTCCACCTAATACGCAGCTTCTCAGCGTTTCTGTGGATCACTAGTGATATCTGCATTGCTTACTGTACTTATTTCCTTGTTTCACTTGAAAGAAAGTTACTGTTTGTCGTTTTGCATTTAAGTTACCTGTAACACATTGCACTTAAGTTACCTGGCACTTGCTCGCTAAAGCAATTATATAAGTCAGCACTAAAATTAAAAGCACTACACCCTCACTCCCCACTGGCCCTTGTTTTCAATTATTAAGGAATTCCCAATATTATTCTAGCATGTCCAAAGGTCAGTTGTCAATCTCCTCTCCGGTCCAGCTGGTGAATCTGGGAATCTTGAGGCAATGTTACAACTGCCTCATGTACACAGACAACCCTCTCCTCCTCCCAACAAATTCCAACACATGTGAGAGATGCAACCATATAGCCAAACTGGAGGCTAAGCTCTCTCAACTCAGTACTGGCATAACCAGTCAGGAGGAGAAGGAAACCACACTCACTACAATTCCAGTCTCACATAGACCTACCACGACAGCAAACCAAACACATAATCACACAAAAACATACTCGGAGGCTCTAAATAAAGAACTGCCTAAGCAGCAGAGACCTCCAAAGCAGACACCCAAGCAACTGCTACCCCAAAACAAAACACGTGCAACACATATCTCACAAAGCCAGTGTGCCGAACAGTCCCAGCCCTTAAGACTAAACAACACACCTGATACACTTGTAATAGGTGACTCTATCGTCAGGCACACTGACGTCCTGCTCACCAGGCTGAACAAGGAGAGGGTCATGGCGAGCAGCCTGTCGGGCGCTAGGATAAGCAAAATAACACAAGCACTCAGGTCACTCCAAGGCAAGTACAAATATGACTCAGTTATTGTCCATGCTGGTGTGAATGACCTGAAACGTACCTCCCTGGACTACATGAAAAGAGACATAAAGGAGCTCTCTGAGCATGTAGCCCAGGCCGGTATGACCCTGACCTTGAGTAGCATCTTACCCTCACCAAGAATGATGCCACAATATGAAGACAAGATGATCAATTTCAACAATTGGCTTAAGTACTGGTGTCATTCAAAGGGGATCCAATGCCTGTCAGCTTGGGATGATATGCTCGACAAGCCACGATGCTTCACTAGGGAAAGCTTGCACCTGTCACCCCTGGGCTTTCGGATATTTGCAAAGGCTCTTGCTACCCCCATAGTGCCTTTTTTAGGCAAGGCTCAAAAGACAAACCTACCTCCATAGGTATCACAAGGGATAAGAAACTAAGAGTAATGCTACTCAATGCCAGAAGTCTAAACCTCAAGATGCATGCACTCGAAACTCTCCTTAGCATGGAGAACATCGATATCTGTGCAGTAACAGAAACCTGGTTCAGGGCTCCAGAGAGCACCACAGCACTACCAGGTTATACCTCATACCATGCTTTTCGGCCCCAAAACTTGGACCGAACCACAAAAGGAGGGGGAGTATCGATATTCATCAAAGATACCCACACCTCCAGGTTGGTGGCAAAGCACGAAGCATCAGAGACTATCCATGTGCAACTAACAGTGGGTAAAACTGCCTTCCAGTTTATAGCCTGCTACAGACCACCCTCCCAAACCCAGGAACCCCACTTGGCCTTTCTGAGAACACTGGAAAATATGAAGGTCTCTCCAAACACCATTATATTGGGCGACTTCAACTACCCAAACATAGACTGGGAGCATTACTCTAGCTCCAACACCCTAGCCCAAAGGTTCCTAGAATTTATAAACTCAAATGCTATGGAACAACTTGTTACCACTCCCACAAGAGGGGAAAACATACTGGACCTGATCATCACCTACATGGGGACTCTATGCTCCAGACCAGAAGTGTATCCCTCACTGGTAAGATCAGACCATAAACTAAATCTCACTGGATATTCACATCCCGACCCCACCCCCTGCCCAGAAAACCACAGTGAAAAACTTCTCTAAAGCAAATTTCACACTCCTCAAAGCTGAGGTGGAATCCTTCAAAGCCCCCGGGCCTGTGGAAAATACGGCCCAGACCACAGAATCCTTTATAAACACATTCTATGAACACCTTCAGGAATGCATGGATCATGCGATCCCAAATAAAACCAAGACCCAATCCTCCAAAGGCAGATGTCCTGTCTGGTGGACCCCAGCCATAAACAAACTATACAATAGAAGGAGGAAGCTACTAAATGATAGAGCAAAATCCCAAAAAGGGAAGGCATCACTGATCAGTATTAGCAAAAAACTACGGGCACTCATAAAATTGTCTAAGGCCAGCTTCGAGAGAAAAATTGCACAGGACACTAAGGATAATCACAAGGCTTTCTTTAGTTATGTTAGGAACCTGGGAGGTAATTCCCAGATATGCTCAGAATTAGTCCAAAATGACAAAAATACACTGAACCCACAGACATTGCCAACATCCTAGCTGACAGGTTCAGTGCAAACTTCCCCACCAAAGGCAAATATCTATCCCAGCAGAGTGCTGCCCCCCTGACATCTCAGATGCTCAGGTAAGAGCTGCCCTCTCCAAAGCAAAAACACAGCATCAATGGGACCAGACGGTGTCCTGGGCTGCGTCCTACATGAACTCCAAGAAGAGCTAAACCCAAACATAAAACTACTGTTCAATCTCAGCCTTACTACAGGATATGTGCCCAAAGAGTGGCATACAGCAACAGTGGTCCCTCTCCATAAAGGTGGTGCCTCAACGGATCCTGGAAACTATCGCCCCATAAGCCTGACTAGCTTGGTCTGCAAAGCTATGGAAAGGATCATCATGGACCTCATAAATAAAGATATTGGGGACCTACAGACACTGGATCCTACCCAGTTCGGCTTTGTTAAGGGCAGATCCTGCCTCTTAAACCTGGTTGATTTCTTTGAAACAGTCACCAAGGCCATTGACGAGGGGAAGGTGGTCCACACAGCCTACATGGACCTCGCAAAAGCCTTCAATACAATACCCCACTCGGGCATTATAGATAAGCTCACCAGCTTAAATTTAAACCCCTATGTCACTAGATGGATTGCAAACTGGCTCAAGGACAGAACCCACATGGTTAGAATTGCTGGAGCCATGTCAGACTCCAAACCAGTTACAAGTGGTGTCCCACAAGGCTCAGTCCTGGGACCTCTCTTGTTCGGTATATATTTCTCGGAGGTACAGGCCAACATGGAAGCACTGTGGCTGACCAAGTTCGCAGATGACTGCAAACTGGGCGCCATAATCGACTCTCCAGCCGACACAAGCATCCTCCAAAAGGGCCTCATAGAAACAGACAACTGGTGCCAGAGCCATGGCCTCAAGCTAAATGCCAGAAAGTTTCTAGTCATCCCCTTTGGCAAAAACAAAGTGCCCACAAATTACCACATAGGTGGTAATCCATTAAGTACAGAAGAAGTAATTAGGGACCTGGGGACCCAAGTTGATAGCAATCTCTCATTTGACAACCATGTGGCCAAAGTGGTTAGAAAAACATTTTATATAGCCCACCTAATCATAAAGGGATTCACATCTAGATCAGGGAGGTCATCGTGCCTCTTTACTCATCCTTCATCAGGCCCATAATTGAGTACAATGCCGCTTTTGGGATGTACCTTACCAGACACCTGCAGCAACAGGAAAGACCCCAAAAGTACCTCACCAAGAGGATCAAAGGGCTCAAACAGATGCCATATGCTGCCCGGTTAAAGAAACTCCAGCTCTACTCAGTGGCATACCACCTGTTCAGAGGTGATCTTTGCCTGACGTATAAAGCCATGTCCAACCCGGAATTAATGGACATGCTGCACCTCAGTAAATCCAAATCCCATCGAGCTACGCTCGAGACTTGAACCTCAGCACTGCAATAAATAGGACATGCTGGAGGGACAGATTCATAACCCAGAGGCTCCCTTCACTCTGGAATAAAATCCCAGTCCAGGTTAGGCAGAGTCCCTCATTGACTCTCTTGAAGAGGAATCTTGATGAGTGGATGGGAGATCGTAGGTTTACCCCGGGTATCACTTCTGTGTCACTGTTAGACAGAGGCACAGTATACTAACCTCGAAAAAGGGCATAGCAAAATAAATTTAAAATGGGTGGCGAAAGCCAAACACATTCTGGCTAGGCTTATAAATGCCCTAGGGCAGATAGCCTAGTATGAACCTATGAACCTATGAACACGTTTTTTTTCAAAACATAGCACTACTACTGCTTTGATGGCCTTTACTAACACAATAAATCACCATAGAAATGAAGGTGTCATAGTGTCATATTTATCCATGATCTATCCATCAATACTGTTTCACAGAACAAACTCATAACAGTTCTAGCCAACCTTAATCTTAGCCACACTGCTATAACATGGTTCCAGGACTACTAAGCCGGACAAGAGCAAGCAGTTAAATGGCAGCAAAATCTCTCGCCTCTCCTACCAGTTGTTCAAGGAGTGCCACAGTGTTCCATCTCTGGGCCTCTCCGCTTCACCCTATTTACTAATCACCTACACACTGCTACTACACATGCTACCCTGGTCCAGTACACAGATGATTAAATCCTAATATGCACTGCTCCCACACTCCAACAACTATAAGATATAACCGGCACTCATTCTCAGAGGTAGAATCATGGCTAGCTAAAGCTCAGCTCATTCTTAACCTGAATAAGACACAGCTCATGCGTTTTCAACCCCCTCGAACCAATGACTCCCCTCATTATTTCATATATCATTAACAAACTACACAATCATTTTTCCTGTAACCCATACCAAGCTTCTTGGAGTTACCATTGATAGTAACATGAAATTCGACATACACTTAGCCCAGTCAATACAAAAAAGTTCATAAAAAACTGAGATCACTATACAGATATAAAAAATTCCTGTCAAATAAGACAAAAGCACCATCGCTAGAACTCACCTAGTCTCCACACTTCTCTATGCATCACCAATACTTGTCAACATCAAGAAATCAGATCTAAGCAAACTCGACAGTTGCTACAATAAAACTGCAAGGTTTGTCACGAATCTTCTTATAGATCTCAACATCATCTAGCACTAAAAAAACTCTTGGCTAGAATTGCCCAACCTCCTGGTCTATAACCAACTATCCATAGCCCACAAATTACTCTAACAACCAGACAAAATTCCTGCCGTCCTTAATCTCCAGCAACCATAGTCTACCAACCGTGTTCTTTGTTCTAACAACAAATCTGTACTAGCAACACTGCTGGAGAAGCTCTTTATTCTCACAGCATAGCTAAACAATGGAATTCTCTCCCACTAAACATAAAAACTACCACCATTATAAAAAATTCAAAGAGATGCTTAAAGCACATCTAAAGGAAACTTCGATATGCTCTTGGACTAGCAAAGGCTAAGAAAACACAACCTTTTAGCTAACCAGCCTTGATCTAGTAAAGATTACTTCAAAACACCTACTTTCTCTGAACTTCTACCTCAAATTTGTTCCATCAAAATAGGGTCTAAATCTGCTGTTATATTATACACTATATTTTTTAGGACTAAGTTTGTTGTTACAAAAAATGTGATACTGAAATTATACAAAATGTTCTATGTGATTTTTGCCACTATACCTAATCTTACTACTTGTCCTTTTGTATAACAAAAACTTTGTACTACCATTGTAAATGTTTCTATGTTTTTTTTTTCTTTTTTCTTCTCTGGAGCTTTTCTCCCAGGGCCTCTGCTGAAAAAGGACAGATTGTCCAGTCAGACTTTCCCAGTAAACAAATGTAAAATTAAAATAAAATAAATAATAAATAAAAACAGAGGGCAATATTTGTTACATTGAATGGATGTTAACACATATAACTAAGGTAGCCGCTGAGGCAAACATCAGTCAGTTTTTCAACCTACTTGTATTCTTCCCTAATTAACAGATGGCAATATTTGTTATGTTGAAGGGATGTCAACACACAGCTCAGATTTTAAGTTGACAGGACCAGATCTTTTAGGAAAAACAGTTGCCAATGTACTAGTCTAATGTGAAAACTGCATTCTACATTTTCTAAAATTACTTTAGCATTACATTCTGTTATGAGACACAGTAAATCTTTGCTTTGTGTGCCTAGAGCTCACTCAATAATAGTAGTAATTATTTTTCAAGCATTTTTCAAAAATATATTGTTTTGTAGCAGATATATGGGCTTCACTGAATACCTTTGCTAGACACTACAAACTGAATGTGATCTCTAGAGCTTGGTCTTCCTTCAAGGCCACAGTTATGGATGAATTGCCATGAAGGTGACTATCCAGGAAGGTAAGCTTGAGCTCTTTTCTACTTTTGTTGTAGCTGGACCTGTTAGATCTGGATGAAGAGGTTCATCCTCATTGACACCGCTGCTCTCCTTTTGTCTATCTCATTGAGTTTCCCTATACAACTGCCAGCATCAGTTTTCATCTCTCCATTCATAACAAATTACATGCCACAAACAGTGAGCAAAAAAAAAAAAAACTTAAAAAAAAAAATCTTATGGGGGGGGTGGAGCAGCAAGCCCCCTCCACCCTCAAAAATTATACCAACTTAACTGTTGTTTGGGGAAAATCTCAGAAAGCACACCTCTGGCTTGTATAATGCAATACGCTGTAGTGAAACTCAACAGAGCATTACATTTGCACATTTAAGCTGTTCAGCCATTGGTACAGCGGTCACCTGTAACATAGTAACACAGGCACTTCATTGACATGTTCTATAGCTCTTCATTGGTACAGCGATCACCTGTAACACAGGCACTTCATTGACATGTTCTATAGCTCTTCATTGGTACAGCGATCACCTGTAACACAGTCACTTCATTGACATGATCTATAGCTCTTGAAGTTTTTTTTTTATTTTGTTTTCTTCTGCTCTGACTTAATGTGGCATGATAGACATCTAGAAAGGGAGTTATTTCACAAAGTACAGTGTCTCAATTTCTAGATGTTTATCACAGAAATGGAGCTGGAAAGGGGGCAAATGCAAACATTATGTGTAAAAGGACTAAGAGTTAATAGCATGGAAAGTTTCAGATGCTAAGCTGCCTAATGTCTGCTAGCTCACACAGATCTAATTTTATATAAGTACATAACTGTCTTCTATTTGATGCCCATGGTAAAAATGACCTGATGGGTGTCAGTAAATCTGGGCATATCAAACAAAGGAAAAGCACGATTATTAACCTCAGTATAAGAAAGTAAGAATTAACCAGTGGATATGGAGCATGAGCAGTTATATAAAATGGGCATCTAGGTTTGCTTGTTTTGTGGATTTTGGGAAGCAGATAAAAAAAACGTTTACTAACCAAGGTAGAACAATGATCCACATGGACCATTTTGGACTTGCCTGGGAGCACTGTCTAGTTGAATGACTTACTCAAGGTCATAGAGTAGGCCTGGACACCTGTTGATGCTGGACAAACAGTCTTTTAGTGGATGTAGGAAGACTGTTATTGACAGTGGCAAACGGAATAGTGAAGTTAACCTCAGTCTGGAAGTGGACAGTGGGATCTTCTGTGTGGGGAGTATGAAATATGGAATTGGATAGTTGATGTGTGGCTTTAGTGATACCTTCCATCATACCACAACAGCTCCACCCTTAGCTGTTTTAGTGATAGCGCCCTTCTTAGGGTAATATAAATCTATTTTGGGGAATGTGACTATATAGTACATTAGCATTTGCATTTACTTACCTTTTGTGCTTTGTTTCCTAGTCAGACTTTGCATGTAGTGGCAGTTCTATGTTAGGAACCTGCCTGCTTAGAAACAGACACAGCTGACACCAGACTGACTTATACATAAGCTGTACTGTTACACATTATATGAATCTCACTAACCCACTGTAGTGCTGGAAGAAGTCCAGCTGTGTAATCCCTTGTTTCAACAGATTTTCACATAAAACAATGCTCATCTTTGTCCATATCCAACTGCAACTTGGATCTGTGGATAGGTAATAGAAAGTTTAACCAGGACTGCGCCTCTTTTACTAATAGAAAGAGACAGCTCCTAAATACTTTACCTCAGGCATGCATCCCCTCAAATGATCTGTGGTATGATCCCAGTTGTTCTGACTTGGTGTAATATATGATAATCAACTGTGGGATGGGTAAGGCCAAGCCAAATTTTAAAGGTTAATTCTATCACCAAAAGGGGAATTGGCTAGGCTTAACCTGCAAGGGCAGTTAGCTTAGTACTTACCTGTGAATGTATGAACCTGTTTGTTAGTTTTCCTGTCCAAGGTAATTGCTTGGACTTTGTTTGTGGTTTCTCAGATTACCAGTGAATGACCAAATTATAGCTTCAGAAAACTGATCAACACTTAACTTAAAAACCCCAGCTGGTGGTGCCTCCAGTGCCTTGCTGCATTTCCTTGTTATTCATGTCTGTTTTAAGATGTGATCCTTAAAATAAAATCATTTGCAAAGTCTTAATTTTCCATCCATGCCCTCACTGAAAAGTTCATTGAACTTTACCCTTGGTGATATCAATGGTGGCAGTACATCTAGATACATCCATAACCTTTAGCAGGCACACCACAGCACATGCAGGAGGCACGTCCATTAAAGTCTATGGACAAACCCACACAAGTCTTTGAGTGACATTAGCAATGGATTCAGTAGAATTATGAGAATTATGTGGGTGGGTACTTAGCAAAAGGTTTATGAGGTTTTTTATTAAGAAACTACCCACATAATTGTAATCAGATCGGTTGTAAAATATATCACTGATTTGCTGCACTATAAAGTGCTGCTATGTATACCAAAAGTACAAATGTATACTTCAAATGGGCTACTGAATTAAGAGCACATAAGATATTAAACTCTTTTTAACTGAAAAATGTCTTAAGTCATTAGACAGTCTTCAGAATACAAGTATTCTTTTAAGCACCTTGGATCAAAAAATGTAGAAAAAATTGAAATAAATCATCCTTAACAGGGAAAAGTCTTTGAGGAGAACAATAGTAACCTTATCATCCATGACCCGCACTGTAGCTGGCTCATCAAGTGCCCATTGCTGTTGCCTAGCCTGGCACACATCAACTATGAGGGACGACAACAGCAACAACAAAAAAAAGATCTGCTCAAATATGGTTGGTGCTCCTACAGAAGACAGTCTTCCAGTTGTTCATCAGGTAGGTCATTGCTGCAGCAGCCTTAGCTACATGGGTTATATCTGCCAAGGGTATAACTGCCAGTGAGCTTGCAAAGCTTCAAGGCACCTCCCATACTCCCAAACTTTCAGGCAACTCGAGTTGAGCTGACTAAAAGACAAGTTTGGGCACGAAGCCCAGCAGAGCTTTACTGCCACCAAACAGTATGCTTCTCTGTGGCTTTTTAGGATCAATGGTCAGTTTGTACTTTCCTTTACTAGACAGATAAGTACTCGTTGGAGAAAAAACATGTGTTATTACTTTCCTCTTCAGGACAGTTATTTTAAAGCTAGAAGTGTTGTGTTTTAATGGACTGTCTTGAGCCTGTAACATACTTTTAAATGGAGCATGCATTTTTTTGTTAGTTTAAAAGTAGTGTAAGGTAACTGGAAACATTTTTTATATGTAGAAATTTTCTTTTGTGGGCCTGGCATAGTGTTTTAACGTGATTTTTAATGTGTTTTTCTGTCAAAAAAGATTGGTAGCGGTTACTGACATTTGCTGTTTGTCTTCTCTGGGAAAGCGACACCATTTTCATCTTGACCATCGAACAGACTAATGGTCTCATGGTCAGTCCTTCTTCCTACCACAAAAAGAAAAAGTTAATCAAACAGCCTTTGTCACCACAGCAGACTAACAGCATGCCTCAGCCACAGTTGGGTGATTCTGCTGTGACCATTTGTTGTACCTCAGACCACTCATCTTTTACCTTGGATCCTTCTGGTGTGGCAAGCACAGCCACTATGGACTGGGGTTTATCCACATCCTCTGCAGCTGAAGGAAGAGCCAGTCTTGACGGTCCCAGGAGAGAGAACAGGGAAGGTTCACTTGCTGTATCAGAATGCATGTCCCATCCCTGAGGAAGAAGCTGTTGCCATTAGTAACATGGTTAGCTCCATTTTTCCTGTCAAAAAGAAACAATGAACCAAGCCTGTATCTACCCCTCCTTGATTTCTTAGGATAGGACTAGTCTACTGAGTCTGGCTCAGGGTTTAATCCAGTGTATTTTCTGGTAACAGAAATATGGATTCCTTTTTATCCTGAAGAGATTCAAGATTCTGAATCTGAATAGGAAGATGCAGGAATGTATACAGAGTTTTTTTTCCCTCAGATTTCTGATTCAGACTAAGAAGGGATCTCAGTGTCAAGTTCTTCCTGTGAGGGTTTCTCTCTCTCTCTTACACTATTGTTAGAATATGCTTTCAGTCCCTTAGAACATACTATGAGTTGTTACAGAAGGATTTTCCAGAAACTACACCCATTCTTCCTGTTTTGTCTGCTTTAGAGTATGTATGTGTTACTGCTTGCAATTTTCCTGATAGTTAGCCAGCTGCCCCTTGAGAGGCAGACAGGATGTCTAAAGTTCCTCAGTCTTTTAAATTTTTATACACTATTCCTAAACATGACCCAAATAGCCTTATTTGATCCCTCTGCTGCTAAGCACTTAGTTAATTCAAATCCTACTCTCTCTGATCAGGATGGGGAAATTACTGATAGGTATGGTAAAATGTGTAGACTTCTGCAACTTCGATTTTCAGAATTTTGAATTGTCAGGCTCATATGCTAAAGTTTGCTCTGATAAGATATGAAAGTATGAGGAATGTTTTATCTGCATGCACAGGCCACTTCTCATTGTTTGAAGTGTGTGTATGACTCTGATTATATTTCTTCCAGGGCTATGGCCACTGGTGCTGTTTTGAGGAAGTTTGCATGACTTCTTTCTCAGAACCTCCCAGATGATAGTAAAATGAAATTTTAAATTTATCCTTGGATAGAGATTTTAATGATTGACTCCTCTGCTGCAGATGTGACCAAAACATGATGAAAGGGGCAAGCTGATCAAGGGAATCTCTAAGATATTGCAAAGCATTTTCTATCTCCTCATCCAATTTTGGCAAAAAAAAAAGATGAAAAAACAGGCTAAACAGTCTCAGGAAAATTCAGGTAAACAGAAGGTTAAGAAGAAATGGCTAGGGGGTTCCTAAAACAAGTCCTAAAACTCCCAGCACCAAGGACCAGTCCAACAAGCCTGAATGACTATTCAAGAGACCATGTGATCCTCTTCCACCCTGGCCCCTTTTTTCTTCCAGAAAGTCTGAATCCCCATTTTTCACTTTGACAACAGATTATTTCAGTCAGATGGATTCTAAAAATCATTTGTCAAGGTTACAAATCACAGTGGGATGAAGTTCCACATTCCAGGGGGGCCATTCCTCATCCTGCAGATCAGATTCTTTTGTTTCCACCTGTTTATCATCATATGCCACCCCAAGAAGTTCATAGGTTCATAGGTTCATACTAGGCTATCTGTCCTAGGGCATTTATAAGCCTAGCCAGAGTGTGTTTGGCTTTCGCCACCCATTTTAAATTAATTTTGCTATGCCCTTTTTTGAGGTTAGTATACTGTGCCTCTGTCTAACAGTGACACAGAAGTGACACCCGGGGTAAACCTATGATCTCCCATCCACTCATCAAGATTCCTCTTGAAGAGAGTCAATGAGGGACTCTGCCTAACCTGGACTGGGATTTTATTCCAGAGTGAAGGGAGCCTCTGGGTTATGAATCTGTCCCTCCAGCATGTCCTATTTATTTCAGTGCTGAGGTTCAAGTCTCGAGTCGTAGCTCGATGGGATTTGGATTTTCTGAGGTGCAGCATGTCCATTAATTCTGGGTTGGACATGGCTTTATACGTCAGGCACAGATCACCTCTGAGCAGGCGGTATACAACTGAGTAGAGCTGGAGTTTCTTTAACCGGGCAGCATATGGCATCTGTTTGAGCCCTTTGATCCTCTTGGTGTGGTACTTTTGGGGTCTTTCCAGCTGCTGCAGATATCTGGAAAGGTACATCCCAAAAGGGGCATTGTACTCAATTATGGGGATGATGAGGGATGAGTAAATAGGCACAATGACCTCCCCTGATCTAGATGTGAATCCCTTCATGATTAGGTGGGCTATATAAAATGTTTCTCTAACCACTTTGGCCACGTGGTTGTCAAATGAGAGATTGCTATCAACTTGGGTCCCCAGGTCCCTAATTACTTCTTCTGTACTTAATGGATTACCACCTATGTTGTAATTTGTGGGCACTTTGTTTTTGCCAAAGGGGATGACTATACACTTTTTGGTGTTCAGCTTGAGGCCATGGCTCTGGCACCAGTTGTCTGTTTCTATAAGGCCCTTTTGGAGGAAGCTTGTGTTGGCTGGAGAGTCGATTATGGCACCCAGTTTGCAGTCATCTGCGAACTTGGTCAGCCACAGTCCTTCCGTGTTTGCCTGTACCTCAGAGAAATATATACCGAACAAGAGAGGTCCCAGGACTGAGCCTTGTGGGACACCACTTGTAACTGGTTTGGAGTCTGACATGGCTCCAGCAATTCTAACCATGTGGGTTCTGTCCTTGAGCCAGTTTGCAATCCATCTAGTGACATAGGGGTTTAAATTTAAGCTGGTGAGCTTATCTATAATGCCCGAGTGGGGTATTGTATCGAAGGCTTTTGCGAGGTCCATGTAGGCTGTGTGGACCACCTTCCCCTCGTCAATGGCCTTGGTGACTGTTTCAAAGAAATCAACCAGGTTTAAGAGGCAGGATCTGCCCTTAACAAAGCCGAACTGGGTAGGATCCAGTGTCTGTAGGTCCCCAATATCTTTATTTATGAGGTCCATGATGATCCTTTCCATAGCTTTGCAGACCAAGCTAGTCAGGCTTATGGGGCGATAGTTTCCAGGATCCGTTGAGGCACCACCTTTGTGGAGAGAGACCACTATTGCTGTACGCCACTCTTTGGGTACATATCCTGTAGTAAGGCTGATATTGAACAGTAGTTTTATGTTTGGTTTTAGCTCTTCTTGGAGTTCATGTAGGATGCAGCCCGGGACACCGTCTGGTCCCATTGATGCTGTTTTTTTGCTTTGGAGAGGGCGGCTCTTACCTGAGCATCTGAGTTGTTAGGGGGGTAGAACTCTGCTGGGATAGATATTCGCTCTTTTGGTCGGGGGAGTTTGCTGAACCTGTCAGCTAGGATGTTGGCAATGTCTGTAGGTTCGGTGTATTTTTTTGTCATTTTGGACTAATTCTGTGCATATCTGGGAATTCCCAACCAGGTTCCTAACATAACTAAAGAAAGCCTTGTGATTATCCTTAGTGTCCTGTGCAATTTTTCTCTCGAAGCTGGCCTTAGACGATTTTATGAGTGCCCGTAGTTTTTTGCTAATACTGATCAGAGATGCCTTCCCTTTTTGGGATTTTGCTCTATCATGTAGTAGCTTCCTCCTTCAATTGTATAGTTTGTTTATGGCTGGGGTCCACCAGACAGGATGTCTGCCTTTGGAGGATTGGGTCTTGGTTTTATTTGGGATTGCATGATCCATGCATTCCTGAAGGTGTTCATAGAATGCGGTCTGGGCCGTATTTTCCACAGGCCCGGGGGCTTTGAAGGATTCCACCTCGGTTTTGAGGAGTGTGAAATTTGCTTTAGAGAAGTTGTTTACTGTGGTTTTCTGGGCTGGGGGTGGGGTCGGGATGTGAATATCCAGTGAGATTAGTTTATGGTCTGATCTTACCAGTGAGGGATACACTTCTGGTCTGGAGCATAGAGTCCCCATGTTGGTAATGATCAGGTCCAGTATGTTTTCCCCTCTTGTTGGAGTGGTAACAAGTTGTTCCATAGCATTTGAGTTTATAAATTCTAGGAACCTTTGGGCTAGGGTGTTGGAGCTAGAGTAATGCTCCCAGTCTATGTTTGGGTAGTTGAAGTCGCCCAATATAATGGTGTTTGGAGAGACCTTCATATTTTCCAGTGCTCTCAGGAAGGCCGAGTGGGGTTCCTGGGTTTGGGAGGGTGGTCTGTAGCAGGCTATAAGCTGGACGGCAGTTTAACCCACTGTTAGTTGCACATGGATAGTCTCTAATGCTTCATGCTGTGCCACCAACCTGGAGGTGTGGGTATCTTTGACGAATATTGATACTCCCCCTCCTTTTGTGGTTCGGTCCAAGTTTTGGGGCTGAAAAGCATGGTATGAGGTATAACCTGGTAGTGCTAGGGTGCTCTCTGGAGCCTTGAACCAGGTTTCTGTTACTGCACAGATATCGATGTTCTCCATGCTAAGGAGAGTTTCGTGTGCATGCATCTTGAGGTTTAGACTTCTGGCATTGAGTAGCATTACTCTTAGTTTCTTATCCCTTGTGATACCTATGGAGGTGGGTTTGTATTTTGAGCCTTGCCTAAAAATGGCACTATGGGGGTAGCAAGAGCCTTTGCCAATATCCGAAAGCCCAGGGGGTGACAGGTGCAAGCCGTCCCTAGTGAAGCATCGTGGCTTGTCGAACATGTCATCCCAGGCTGACAGGCATTGGATCCCCTTTGAATTACACCAATACTTAAGCCAATTGTTGAAATTGATCATCTTGTCTTCATAGTGTGGCATCATTCTTGGTGAGGGTAAGATGCTACTCAAGGTCAGGGTCATACCGGCCTGGGCTACATGCTCAGAGAGCTCCTTTATTTCTCTTTTCATGTAGTCCAGGGAGGTACGTCTCAGGTCATTCACACCAGCATGGACAATGACTGAGTCATATTTCTACTTGCCTTGGAGTGACCTGAGTGTGTGTGTTATGTGGCGGATCCTAGTGCCCAACAGGCAGCTCACCGTGACCTTCTCCTTGTTCAGCCTGGTGAGCAGGGCGTCAGTGTGCCTGACGATAGAGTCACCTATTACAAGTGTATCAGGTGTGTTGTTTAGCCTTAAGGGCTGTGACTGTTTGGCACACTGGCTTTGTGAGCTATGTGTTGCACGTGTTTTGTTTTGGGGTAGCGGTTGCTTGGGTGTCTGCTTTGGAGGTCTCTGCTGCTTAGGCAGATTTTTATTTAGAGCCTCTGAGTATGTTTTTGTGTGTTTATGTGTTTGGTTTGCTGTCGTGGTAGGTCTATGTGAGACTGGAATTGTAGTGAGTGTGGTTTCCTTCTCCTCCTGACTGGTTACGCCAGTACTGAGTTGAGAGAGCTTAGCCTCCAGTTTGGCTATATGGTTGCATCTGTCACATGTGTTGGAATTTGTTGGGAGGAGGAGAGGGTTGTCTGTGTACATGAGGCAGTTGTAACATTGCCTCAAGATTCCTAGATTCACCAGCTGGACCGGAGAGAAGATTGACAACTGACCTTTGGACATGCTAGAGTAGTATTGGGAATTCCTTTATAATTGAAAAAGAGGGCCAATGGGGAACAAGGTACTCAAGGGGAGCTTGTGAGGGTGTATTGCTTTTAATTATTTAGTGCTGACTTAGTGAGCAAGTGCCAGGTAATGTACATGCAATGTGTTACAGGTAACTTAAATGCAAAAATGACAAACAGTAATTTTCTTTCAAGTGAAACAAGGAAATAAGTACAGTAAGCAATGCAGATATCACTAGGGATCTACAGAAGTGCTGAAAAGCCACGTTTTAGGTGGAATTAGCATTTCAGGGAAATAACAAGCAAACAAACAACAAGCATACAAACAAGCTAGATTCAGCAGGCTTGGATCTAGTCTATGCTACAGCAAACAAGGTGTACCAATTTCAGTAAGAAACAGTTCAAATATGCAGGCACTATAAGCCTTTAACCAGAAATTCCCAGCTCAGAAGGGTAGAGTCCGGCCTCTCCTCCCACAAGAGTGCAGACCACGAACCTTCTTAATGTAAAATAACTGGCCTGAAGCCCAAGTGCTTAAACCAGAACTAATACACTTTTAGAATAACAGACACTGAGCCCTCAATCAGCAGTTCCCAACTTAGAAGGATGTAAGCCACCTGTCTTGCCACCACAGTGCAGGCCACAGACCTTCCTAATGTAAAACAACTGGTCTGAAGCCCAAGTGCTTAATCCAAAAGACTTAGAATGATAGCTACACTTTAATCAAGTTACTACCAAGCAGTAATAAATACAATTGAATACTTTAAATAATGCCTGGATTAGTGCTCAAGTTATACAAACAAAGCTAGATTCAGCAGGCCTGGATCTAGTCTATGCTACAGCAAACAAGGTGATAGAAGCAGTTCCTCCTTCCTGGGTGGGGAAGGTTTTTTTTATTCAAGGATGTTCCTAGTGCTAAAGAAAGAAAATACACAGAGTCAGTTCTGGATCTTTATTTTTTAAGCATGTTTGTGATATGCCCACATTCAGAATGATGTCACTTCACAACCTGTTATCTATTCTTCGTCTTTCAAGTTTCCTGGTAGCACTAGAATTAAAAGATGCTTATAATCACATTCTGTTCATCCAGACTTTTATTAAGGTTGTGTGAGTCTGTATCACATGACCATTTATCTTCCTTACCCTTTGGACTATCCACTGCAACAAGAGTGTTTACAAAGTGTTTAGTTATATCTCATTGTAGGCTACAGGTTATCCACATTTTTCCATATTTAGACTCCTTGCAGAGTCTTTTTCAAAGTGACAGGAATCTCTCTTTCTGTCTTAGGTGAGTGATCTCTTACACAAGCTGAGATTCCAAGAGAACTTTAATGTCTCCCTCACAAAATTATGTTTTTGGGGTGTCATTTAGACTCATCAGTTCAAAGAGCTTTTCTTCCACAGGGGAAAAAAAACAGATAATTATTATGATCTATTTTTAAGGTTTTCCAGTCAGACTTCAGTCACTGCAAAAAGAATACCTCAGGATTTGGGGTCTCAAGGAATCAATGATTCTCATGATACCACTAGCAAGACTCCATATGAGAAAGATACAGAGGTATCTGATTTCTCTTTGATCCCAGCACCCACGCCCTTTATCTTTTCAAATCCAAGTGCTGTGTTTGTCAGAAGGGAAATCCTTTGGTGCAGACAATATATATCCTTAAATCCAGGTCTCCCCTTTTCCCCCTCTGCTCCAAAATAGTCAGTTATCTCAGACACTTCAGACTTCTTTGGTCCCTGGGACCTCTTCAAGTGGTTACAAACAATACCACAGCCACATGGTACATCAACTAGCAAGAAGGAACCAGGTTCTACCCCCTTTGTAATGTAGCCATGTTAGCTTGGGATATAGCTTCACAGCACACTCTCACTCTACAGGCATCTTACATTCCATCAGAGCAAAACTGTGTGGCAGAAAAGCTGAGCAGGACCAGGGCAGACCCACATGAATAGAAACTAGATCAGGAGGTCCTCCAAGATTTGATCCAGCTGTGGGGATTACCTCAGGTAGACCTCTTTGCCTCCTCTCTGAACAATCAACTAGCACAATTCTGTTTCAGGACTGCACACAAGAAGGTCTGGAAGAACGATGCCTTTTATTTTCCTTGGACAGGAATGTTCCTGTATTCCTTTCCACCCTCTCCCCTAATTTCCAGGGTACTTATGAAGATTCAGAAGGAATCCCACTAAAACAATATGGCCCAGGCAGTTGTGGCTCTCCCTTCTTTTGGAAATGGCCAAGGGCAAATACCACAAGCTTCCTCACAGATTGGATCTACTCACTCAAGAACAGTGGTATTTATGCACCCCAACATCAATCATCTTCAATTAACTGCCTGAGTGATAGGGTCTTAATTCCTTTTAGTCACCTGTTCACTGAGAATGTGGAGGAGGTACTAATGCAGGGAAGAAAGAGTTTTACTAGAAAATCATATAGTAGCAAATAGAAAAGGTTTTCTAGTTGGTGCCAACAACATAACCAGCACCCATTCAGAGCTAGTTGTTCTCTGGTCTTACAATATTTGTGTGAGTTACAATCTTATGGCCTTTCTTATTCCTCTGTCAAGGTTCATTTACTAGCTATTTCAGCATGTCTGCAATGGATCCTCCTATTTCAATGCAATCTGATGTCAAAAAATGTTCTTGAAAAGGGTTTTGCGTAAGAAGCCCCCAAGAATACTGGTGACCCCTACTTGGGATACTAATTTTGTGTTACAGAAGCTAACACTTGCTTCATTTGACCCAGCTAATCTGGCTGACTTGAACTTGGTGGAAAACAGTTTTACTGATTCTGACCTCTGCAAGAAGGGTATCTGAGTTGCAAGCTCTTATGGTGAGTCAACCCTATCTCATTTTTCATAGGGACAGGGATTCTTTGAGAACTAATCCTTCTTTTATGCCTAAAGTGGTATCCAAGTTTAGTTTAAGCCAAACTATCCATCTCCCCGTTTTATTTCCTGAACCTAAAAATGAGGGAAAAAGCATACCATACTTTGGATGTCCATAGACAACTCAGGTACTATCTTGACAGAGCTAAATCTTTCATATCTTCAGATAAATTATTCATTTCTTGTGAAGGTAAGAAGAGACAACCTGTGTCAAAACAGACTAGTTCCAAATGGTTGTCTAAGGCTGATACATTTTGTTATACTCACCATAACAAAACTATTCTAGGCAGGGTTGTTTTGAAACATTAATCTTAATAGAAAATATGCCATTTCATTAGCCCTTCTAAATCTAATCTAAGGATCCTTTATTGTCTTTTTAATACTCACACATTTTTGCACCATGGGGGTCGCATAGCAAATTTTCTCCATAATTTCCTCATGCCATGCTTTCTTGTTTTGCTTTATATCCTCTACCCTAATTCACCAATGTATTATGCTTTTACTATACTCTTTAACCTCTTTATTTTTGTATAATTTTCTTTTTTCTCCTATGTTCTCTACCATCCAAAATTCTTTGTATTTCTCCCATATCATCTTTCCTACTATATTTTCATCCCTTTCTCCCATCCAGTATAAATGAGTTGATGTTAAATGTACAAAGACTCATTAAACCATTCTCTTATATTATTTTTTTACAATATTATACCTTTCTTTTCATGGTATTTAATGCTGAATCCTAAATAACAATGCCTATTCATTCCTTTTTCAGACAGCTTGAAACTGTGTCTACCATTCCTATATACCCTAGTATGTCAACTCCCACTCTGCTAGGGCCATAGCTTCATCTATGGCTTTTGGGAGAGGGTTCAAGTCTAGAAGTATTTTAAAAGCTGCTATTTGGTCCTGTGCACCTACTTTTACAAAGTACTTTAAGCTTGATTCCTTCTCTTGGTCCAGATCAAGCTTCACTAGGATGATTTCCTAGAGGCTGCTGGACCCTTATCCTTCTACTTCTCAAATGTACTTGGTAAGGTAATCTAACCATATAGCTAAGGCTACTATAGCAGTGATCAACATGATGAACTTAGTAAAGTTATTTAAGATGAACTTATCATAACAGTAGTTGCTCGAATGATCATTGCTGCAGTAGCAACTTCCTCCCTCCATTCTCTTTGTTTTTTGATGCATTTTTTATGCTAGGTTGTAGACATTTACTTTGTAGTTGTTCCTATCACTGTCTTTTCAGTACTCAGCTTCCTTCTGTCTGCTGGCAAGAAAGCTCTTCTCACCTAAACTTGTTGTTTAGTCAACTCAGCTCAAGCAGGCTGAAACTTTGGGTGCACTGAAGGTCCCCTGAAGCTTTAGAAGCTGGCTGGCTGTTATATTCTTGGCAGAATATAACCCATAGAGCTAAAGCTACTGCAACAGTGATCATTCAAACATCTACTGTTATGGTAAGTTCAGCTACACAACTATACTTTTCAGTAGCCATCAACTTCACGTTGAGAAGAAAAAACAAAAGAGAGAAACAAGTGGAGGCAGAAGAACACAGTTGGTCACTTTATTGCAAACCAGCAGTTTAGCACTTTTGTCTTTAATGCAAGACTTTTTCAGAACTGCCAACATTAAAGAACACACACTTAAATACTTAAAGGACCTCTAGTCATGTGATTCTGTCCACCAATAGAAACATTTTTCTTAATTAATTTAATAAAAAAAATCCAAAATATCAAAAATAAGCCAACACGAGATACAATCCTATTTTAAAAGTACTAAATATAAACATATATATATATTTATTTATAAATAAATAAAAACAATTATAGTAAATATAACGTATAAAAATACATACAAAACTTTTGTTTAAAGCAAGTACTTTCTACCTATTCTAAAATACAGTAGACAAAGTATGATGTACAAAAAACAATAACCATACTACAAGTAAATAGAATTGCCCTATTACCTAAACTAAAATAAAAAATAAGTAAAGGGCCCACACCTAAAGGTAAAAAAATTAAAAGTTTAGGGAAAACAAAAATTAACCCTCAAGGCTTTTAAGTTTTAATACTGGCAGTATGGAGCATGAGTCATTCAGTCCTGGTGGCTCCATAGCATTAAGTCTAATAATCCAAATAAGCTTTCTTTAATTCAAGTGCTCATCCAAAAAAAATCCCCTAAGGTCTTTCATAGTCCAAAACTACTAAATAAAACTTGCGGTCCGGGGCCAATGATATATGCCTATAGAATGTATTAGATTTTTTAGCCTTCTCAACATCACTTACATCTTTGTAAATTCTATCTTTACGCTTACGGGAAATCTTCCCTATATTGCATGCATTACATGAGTCACATAATACCACATAAACAATCCAATTTGATTCACAATTAAAATGTCTTCTAATCTAAAACTTCCTATTGTGGATAAAAAAGACTCACAAACTAGAACATGTCAATACTGCTTGCAATGACCACACTCAAACATCCCCTTAGGTCTATTTTTAGCTAAATTAGATGAATTTCTTTCCAATAATTGTTTAAAACATTTATTTTTTTGGAACACTATCTTTGGTGAATTCCCTAGACATTTATTCAACTCATTTGAAAATGTAATAACCACCCAATTGTTTTTAATTACGTCAATTGTATCATAAATGTTAATAGAAAAAGTTAATAGAAAAATATGTTAATAGAAAAAGTTAAAAGTAAGGGTATATCAAAATGACCCACCGTATCTTCCTTACTCACTAAGTTATTACTGACCATCTGTCTATAACCATTTGGCCGTGGTAATAATGGAGCAAACAGTCCCCTGGCCCTCTTATCACACACTTCTTCTCTCACTTTCATCAGCATTTTTAATGGTAGCTCCACTTCTGGAACATTTCCAAAGGTTTGTCAGTCTCCCTCCAAAATATTACATCATTTGTTGTCATCCGAGCAAGCCTCGCTAGCTGTCCTTTAACAACAGCCTTCTTTTGGAATGCTGGATGCCAAATATTGAAGTGAATATATGATTTTGAGAAAGTGCTTTTACTATAGATGTTAGATAAAAAGCATTCATTCTCATAATCCTTAACAAGTTCAATATCCAAAAACACTACACTTTCCTTTTTGACTGTATGGCTAAACCTCAAAAAAGAGGCACTTGCATTAATAAATAGAGGTCTGTTAGCCTATCCAAAGATTCATCCCAAATGAGGAAAATGTCATCCAAAAATCTTGTATAAAAGCTCCAGCAGGAGCTAAAAGGGCTATTGAAAACATATTTTGTCTCCCAGCAGGGCATAATGAGATTTGAGAAACTGAGGGCATATGCTACTCCCATCACTACCCCAGTCAGTTGCTTAAACAGCTGTCCATGCAAATATAAAAACTTATTGGTTAGTACCATTTCTATTAATGTCATAGTTGCATTCACCTTATCAGAATCAAGCAAACCAATGTCAAATAATATTTCTTCCAAAGACTCTAATCCTTCCTTATGGGGAATAACAGAATATAGGTTCTGGACATCAATAGTAACCAACAAACAGTCCCTAGAAAACTTAACTTAAGCCAATCTAGCCAAAAGGTCCCATGAGTCTTTACAAATCTGCACCATTTTTCCTACTGAAGGTTTTAAAATACCATCCAAATATTTGGCTATATAAAACATTTTACTTCTGCTGGCATCTGCAATTGGTCTCATTGGTGGATTACAGAGACTTTTATGTATTTTTGGAATTCCAAAAATGCCAGCTACCACAGGGCTTTTATTACTCAAATATTCGTATACACCTGCTGTTACCTGCCTTGCGTAAGCGTATCATATAGACTTACGTCTTTTCTGTCATAGGCCATGTTAAGATAATTTTTAGATATCTCCCTGTAAGTAAATAAAAAAGAAAAACAACTGACAAAACCAAAAGCCACAACCAGAAACAGCATTTAGTTCCAACACACCAAGTGACCGCTTTCATCAAAAAGACTTCATCAGACGTTTTAAATGCAACATGTGACCATCTAAATACACTCTGCATAAATCACACAACACAATTAATAAAACAATGATGAACACTTGATACAAAAACATTGATGATAATTAATAATAATATCCAGTGTAAAAATTATTACAATTAAAAATTTATACCAATAAAAATACAACATACAAAACTATTGTTGAAACATGTAAGATGTATAAATTATCTTAAATATGCTCTCATCTTAAGTAAACTATTAACACTAATTACTTCATTTAAGCCAGGTGGTACTGTGGCATTAAGAACAATTTGCCACCATAACTCCCTTTCTTCCAGCTTAATAGACCAAGGGCCACCCCTTGGATGTTGCTCCACCTGTTCTAAAACACAAAACCCAAAAGTGTGATTTTCATTAGCTATAATATGCCTCCAGAGTACATTAGTAAATTTAGACTTCCTTATGTCATAGGAATGTTCATAAAATCGTTGTCTAAATTTGCGCTCTGTTTTTCCCACATAAAAGCCCTTGCCTACATACCTTACACATAGCAATATGTATCACCCCCTTGATTTGACAATTAAAATTGCCCCTAACCCTAATTTTGGCATTGCTAACCATCAATTAACTCATCAATTTCAAGAATCAGATGACAAATGGAACATGTCCCACATTTGGTCATTCTACCTATACAACCCATCAGCCATCCCATCAAAACAATTTTCAAAGATTTACCACATTTGTAAACAAATTTAGGGTATGGGCCAAGTTTCTCCATAACCCGCCCATGTCCAACCAACAATTGACAATTTTTAGTGATGATAGAAGCTATCAGGTCACTATCAGCATTAAAGGTGGAAACAAAATGTGAACAGACCATACCGGTCGGGTTTACCAGTTGGTGATCCAAGGTATTAGTTACGGATTCTATTGAATATCCAGAAAAACAACAAGAAGTACCTGGTTCAACTGACAAGTGAGATTGGGAATTGAGAATGACATAAAAGAGGGACAAATTTCCCAGATTGCCTTTTCATGATAACTTCATTGTAAATATTCATGACTTAACTATTGGGAAAGCCATGTTATAAAAACATGCTACACAAAATATTGCATTCATCAAGGAAATCATCCCAATTGGAAGCCATCCTAGCTGCCCTAACCATCTGTCCTTGATGGCAGCCCATTTTTGATGGTAGGGATGATTACTAGTAAAGTGTAATAAACAATTAGAATAGGTTGGCTTCCTATATATCCTTGAAGAGAGGACATGTAAAGTGGGATTATTTAAGGAAAACGTCCAAATTGTTAATAGAGTCACCACTAATATTGTGTGTGAACGTCAAAAATGCAGTAGAATTGTTGATGAAGGACATAAACTCATCAACCATCTCAACTCATCCAACCCATACCAAAAATAAGTAATCCAGGTATCTAATATATAAATGTATGTAGTGAAAAAAAGGAAAATCAAACATGAAATGTTGTTCCCATGCTGCCATCACAATATTAGCAAATAAAGGACCACAAGGGACACCCGTGGCAACACCTGAAACCTGTTTGAAAAATTGACCCTGGAATAATATGTAGTTTGTAACTAACACCAACTCCATAAGGGTGGTTAAGGTATTGGTCAAGGACTGCTCCAACTTAAAATTGAAAGATAAATAATCCTCAAATCACTGAAGACCAATAGCATGGGGGATACAACTAAAAAGATCCTTAACATCAATGGTTACAAAAACAGAATCTAAACTTAAATCAATCATGTTACACCTTGTTAAAAAAATCCCATGAGTTCTTACATATGGTTTCAACATAAAATCAATAAATTGTGCAATACCATAAGTTTTGTAATTAC
The DNA here is from genome assembly GCF_019279795.1 of Protopterus annectens. Taxonomy (NCBI): domain Eukaryota; kingdom Metazoa; phylum Chordata; order Ceratodontiformes; family Protopteridae; genus Protopterus; species Protopterus annectens. The sequence goes on from NC_056746.1 coordinate 839,137,984, forward strand.
CAGAATCTACAATAGGTCTAAGGGGTGGGTTGTGTACATCCTTGTGTATTTTAGGGAGACAAAAATAAGTGGGTATGAGGGGTGTTTCATTCAACATATAACTATCATGGTCAGGTGTGATTTCCCCTTGCATAAGCATATCATGTAGAATAACATAAACATAGTTATATGCAATATTGAGCTTGTTACATGAAGATTCCACATAATCATCACCACATAAAATACACAAGACTTTTTGTTCATAATCAAGTTGATCCATGATTACCAACCCACCCCTTTTATCAGGCTGCTTAGCACGCAAGATGGGAGTTGTAATAATTTCTTTCAAAGAAGCCGATTCCATGTGATCTAAATTAAAACCACCAGGCCCAACCTGCCTGATTTTAGCCAACTGTCTTAAATCCAGTTCACAAGCTTAATAGACCAAGGGGTGGCCCTTGGTCTATTAAGCGGGAAGAAAGGGAGTTATGGTGGCAAATTTTTCTTAATGCAACAGTACCACCTGGCTTAAATTAACTAATTAATATTAGTAGTTTACTTAAGATGAAAACATATTTAAGATAATTGATATATCTTACATGTTTCAACAATAGTTTTGTATGTTGTATTTTTATTGGTATAAAATTTTTAATTGTAATAATTTTTTACACTGGATGTTATTAATTGTTGTCAGTGTTTTTGCATCAAGTGTTCATTGTTTTATTAATTGTGTCATGTGATTTATGCAGAGAGTATTTAAGTGGTCCCGTGTTGCATTTAAAATGTCTGATGAAGTCTTTTTGACTAAATTTCCCTGTAAGTATCTGAAAAAAGCAAGTCATACATTCTATTTATATAGTCATTGACATCCATGAAACAAATTCCACCACCTTTCTTGGGCTTCATCACCCTAATACTTTTATCAGAGCACAATTCAGCAAACAAACATTCTTCAGCCTGGCTGAGATTAGAAATATTATTGGTCCCTTTAAGCAATCTACGGATGTCATTTTTACATAATTTTTTCATGCAACATCAACCGGCTATTAACCGGTGGATTAAAGCAACGAGACTTCTTAAAAGCCCCATTGTCAATAATTTGCTTATTAATATCATTAGCTTCAAACCAAAGGGAGAGATATAGTTTTCTAATAAACAATTTTAGATCAGTTAAAACTTCAGCTAAGTCAGTTTTGTCAGCCGGCACAAAACTCAGGCCCCTACTCAATAAATCAGCATGTTTTGTAGAAAATCATTTAGTAGAATAATTATAAATTGTGAAATCATTGGTAGAACTTTGAATAAGTACTGGCCCTTTATTATTTATTTATTTACATTTGTTAACTGGGAGTGTTCGACTGGACGTAGGTCCATTTTCAGCGGAGGCCCAGGGAGAAAAGCTCCACAGTTAAAATAAACAGACAGTAGTTACATTGGATTACATAGCGATTAACAATTTAACATAGCAATTACTTACGATATATTTACAGATGAAGAACATAGTACATCAGTAGACAACTAGAATTTTTATCTGTGAAGTACATAACAGACATTAACAAATGTTACAATAAGAAGTTCCTGCTGTATAATAACTACTAGGCTTATGAGAATCTGAGCTTGCTATAATCAAGGTAGTTAGTGGAGTGGAAAGAAAGGTAGTGGTTGGATGGGGTGGGTGATATTAGAGTGGGAGTTGCAAGGGCATAGCCAGCATGTTTTTAGGTGCACTTTTAGTAAAGTTTTGAAGTGGGAGCATGATGGTATGGAGGTAATTGTGGGTGGGAGGGAGTTCCATAATTTGGCTATGGTGCAAGAGAATAGTGCTTCACCAGCAGAGTTATTGGCTTTAGTGATCTGCAAGTTAATTTTGTTGCTGGATCTTAGTGGTCTGGTGGTGCGATAGGGTTGGAGTAGATTCTGGAGGGATGGGACATTTAGTGGATGGTTTACTAGTTTGTGGGCAAGTGAGAGTTGATACCATTGAAGGAGGTGAGGGAGTTCAAGCCAGCCCAGTTCAGCAAGTGAGAGACAGTGGTGACTACGGTAGGATGCCCATGTGGCGAATTTGGTGATTTTGTTGTAGCAGGTCTCTAGCTTGTTTAGATCGCATTGCTTTAGGTTGGTATATATTGGAGAGGCATAAAGTAGGGTGGAGATAAGGTGGGAATTTGCTACTGACATCTTTGCTGCTTTGGTGAGAAGTTGCTTATTTCTGTATAACGCTCCTAGTTTTTTGTGGACTTTTTTATAGTCATGGATATGTGAATGTCAAATTTTAGTTTATTGTCTATTTTCACTCCTAGCAATTTGGTGTGTTCAGTTAGGTATATAGTGGTGTTGTCTTCTGCTGTAATGTTAAAGTGAGAGTTGTTTTGAGTATGTTTGGTGGGTTGGAAGATGAGTAGTTTATTTTGTTTGGGTTGAGTATTAATTGGGCATAGAGTATTTTATGGTCATGGATATGTGAATGTCAAATATTAGTTTATTGTCTATTTCCACTCCTAGCAATTTGGTGTCTTCAGTTGGGTATATAGTGGTGTTGTCTTTTGCTGTGATGATAAAGTGAGAGTTGTTTTGAGTATGTTTGGTGGGTTGGAAGATGAGTAGTTTAGTTTTGTTTGGGTTGAGTATTAATTGGGCATCGGATAACCAAGTTTCAACAGAGGAAAAGGTTTCCTGTGTGACTTTTTGCAGTTTGGTAGGGACTGGGCTGAGAAGATGATGACTGAGTCATCTGTGTATTGTATGAGTGTGCCATGTTTGGTGGCAGAGGCTAGATTATTGGTGAAAACAGAGAAGAGTAGGGGTCCAAGGACGGATCCTTGGGGAACCCCTGTGGAGACAGGTAGTTGGGGAGATATGTCATTCTGCCATACAACGGATTGTTGGCGGTCAGACAGGTAACTCTGAAACCAGTTGGTGACTGACTGAGAGAAGGATAGGTTATTGAGGACAGAGATAGGTTGTTTGTGTGGGACCTTGTCAAATGCTTTATATAGGTCTAGGAAAGTAGCAGAGGAGAGATAGCCATTGTTTTTATGCTGAAGGATAGTGTTAGTAAGGAGAATAAGGCAGTGGTTGTGCTATGGTTTGGTAGGAAAATACGCTGAGTATCGAAAAGGAGGTTGTTAGTAAGGAGGTAGTCTGAGACCTGAGAGTGTATGCATCTCTCTAGTATTTTGGAGAGTGGAGAGAGAATAGCTATGGGGTGGTAATTGGTTAGTTCTGTGGAAGGTCCGCCTTTGTGGAGGAGAATTATATGTGATGCTTTCCTCAGTGTGGGAACGCAACTTTCTGACAGAGATCGGTTAATCAAGATGGATTCTGGGTAGGCCAGAGCATCAGCTGCGATTTGTAGGTATTCACTTGGGAGGCTGTCTGCTTCTAATTTCATGGGCTTAAGTTTAGTTAAGAGTTTTTTTATGTTGGAGGTAGGTACAGGAGAAAAAGAGAAGGCAGTGGGGAGATTACTAGTTGAAGGTGTGGGTTGGAGGGGAGGGGGGTTGTTTAGCTAGTGATAGTATGGTTTGTGTGAAATGTGTGTTGAATGAGGTAGCAATATTTTCTGAGGAGTGAGGGATGTTAGGAGGTGGGGTACTGACTTTACCTGGGTGGATGATGGAGTTTATGGAGGACCAGAATTGTTTGGGGCTGTGTTGGGAGGAGTCTAGGGCAGACTGATAGTATTGGAATTTGTCCTGTTTTATTAGCTTTTTGACTCTATTGCGTAGTTCTAGGAATTTCTGAATAGTTGAGAGGGGTTTGGTTTTGCACCAGTGCTCCCAGGCTTTATCCCTGTTTTTTATTTCTGACTTAGTGGTTTTCTGTAGTCATGAGGAGGGCTGTGCTTTGGTTCTGGAAAGTCTTATGGGGGCATGGTAATTAAGGATGCTCAGGAAGGTAGTATTAAAAAATTCAACTGCGTCATCAAGACTGAGGTACTTTAGAGGATGCTAGTTAGGATGGCCCTAGTTCACAATTCACACTTTTACTTATACCCCAAAATATATCATTGGCATTATAAGAACAACACTCAATAAAATTAAAAGAATAAACAACATCATAAGAATCATAAATAAATCTAGCATCCTTGACCACATCACCACAAACATTTGAATTAACTGTTAAACTTGGCTCACTGTTTGAGCTTAATGATTGTTTGTCCACATTAAAATCAAATAAAGGTTCAGCCATTCCACTTGCCTCATGATGTGCATTGGTTAAGTTCGTATTTAACTCAGCAAAATTTAAAATATGAAATTCAGCATCATTTACATATGCAGCATTCAAACTAATGTCCAAAATAGCTGGTCTTTCACTCAGACAAGGTGATGGAATAATAGTCAAGTCTACCATTTCACCACAAAGGGAGGAACTTGCAAAAAAATGACTTACATATTCATTTTCCTCACAGTGTGAGTTAATTAACCAGTCCAGCCTGTTACTCCATTTCATATTTGAACTTACCACTGTTTGCAATGACTTTTCCGCTTTACTCCAGCCCTTCCTTTTCCCCTCAAGTTTTTTGCCACAAATTAAAATGGTAGCTTGACTTTGGATGAGCCCGCAACTGCTCATAGTTGGAATAATGACTATCCAAACTTCTTTTATTAGCTTTTGAGTTATTTTCTAAGATTCTCTCAGACCTCCTAACTTACACTTCCTCATCTTCACCGGCAGCCATTATGAGTATATCCTCTCTAATGGGAGGATTTATTATGTCACCCTGTTCATCAAACCATTACTGTGGCTCCTTCAATCATTCATTTGGCTGTGCAGCAGAGTCTGGATAGGCACGCCCTCTAGAGTACGCCTCTAGATCTCTTTTTAGTTTTTTAATTTTGCGATCCAATATATTCTTACAGATGTCATCAATCTTTTAAAATATATTTGTGTAGTTAGTAAAATAATGATCAAACAGCCAATCTTTAGATAGGCTGCTATTTAGGAGGTTGATATCCTGGGATAGCTTGTCTAACAAAACGTCATTATTCTGGATAATCAGTGCTACAATATCTGAGCCAGCTTTGTTAAATATATCAATTAGTGGCTTGTGAAAGTCGTACCCTTTTTTACACTTTTGGGAACTACCACAAATGCAGCCCTGTAGAAACTAGCCCCTTCTTCAGACTCTCTTTTAAGTATGAGTTCTCAAGCTGCAATTTTTTGAAAGAAAGCAGCTTTTGCTCAAACAATGCCAACTGCTCCCCAAAGGAATGGTCACCATTAATATCAGAGGACATAAATGGCTCACCTTCATTATCTGTAGGTAGTTCAAATGAATTGTCCTTCCACGATTGAAAATCAGCCAATTCATAGTTCCTATAAACAGAGTTGTACTGCACACCAGACCTCTGAGTCAAAGGTAAATTAAAAGACTCAGAACTGCAGTCATTTTGAGAGTTTCTTATGTGCATATTAGGACCATTACGCCCTAAGGTGTATTGGCTCATCTGTTCCAGCAGTAACATTAAATTCCCAATACCAGATAAAATCTGTGATGCGAGATCAGGACCAACCATGTCAGAACCTCCACCAGTAGCCTTAACTACAAGAAACCACCCACAGCAAAACTGAGAAACAATAGGTGGAGGCAGAAGAATACAGTTAAAGTCATTGCTGTTTTTTTATGTTTTGATGGACAGCTGTTTAAGCAAATGAGTGGGGTAGTGATGGAGGCAGTATGTGCCCCCAGTTTCACAAATCTCATTATGGCCTGCTGGGAGAAGAAATCTGTTTTCAATTGCCCTTTTAGCTCCTGCTGGAGCTTTTTATACAAGATTTTTGGATAATATCTTCCTCATTTGGGATGACTCTTTGGATAGGCTAACAGACTTCTTAAAATTTATTCATGCAAGTACATCCTTTTTGAGGTTTACCCATACATTCAACAAGGAAACTATAGTGTTTTTGGATATTGAACTTGTTAAGGATTACAAAAATGAATGCTTTTTATCTAACATCTATAGGAAAAGTACTTTCTCAAACTCATATCTTCACTTCAATAGTTGGCATCCAACATTCCAAAAGAAGGCTGTTGTTAAAGGGCAGCTAGTGAGGCTTGCTCAGATGATAACTGATGATTTCTATTTCAGATGGAGATTGACAAACTTTTGGAAATGTTCCAGAAGTGGGACTATCCATTAAAAATCCTGGTGAAAGTGAGAGAGGAAGTGTGTGATAAGAGGGCTAGGGGACTTTCTGCTCCATTATTACCATGGCCTAATGGTTGTTGTCGACAGATGGTCAGTAATAACGTAATGAATAAGGAAGCTACAGTGGGTCATTTTGATAAACCTTTAATTTTAACTTTTTCGATTAACATTTATGATATAATCGATGTAATTAAAAACAATTGGGTGGTTATTACATTTTTGAAAGAGTTGAATAAATGTCTAGAAAATTCACCAAAGATAGTGTTCTGAAAAAATAAATGTTTTAAGCAATTATTGGAAAGAAAGTCATCTAATTTGGCTGAAAATAGACCTAATGGGATGTTTAAGTGTGGTCATTGCAAACTATGTCGACATGTTCTAGTTTGTGAGTCTTTTTTTATCAACAATAGGACGTTTTTGATTAGAAGATATTTTAATTGTCAATCAAGTTGGGTTTTTATGTGGCATTATGTGACTCATATAATTCATTCTATTTAGGGCAGACTTCCGTAAGCTTAAAGATAGAATTTATAAACATGTAAGTGAGGTTGTGAAGGCTAAAAAATCTAATGCATTATATAGGCATATATCATTGGCCCCAGACCACAAGTTTCATTGGGCACTGCTGCCTACTTCCAAGGATGAAAAGCTTTATTCCAAATGGGATACTTCCTTCTGAGAAAGGTGATAGGGTGCTGGACAGGTTTGGGATGAAAGCTTGTATATCAATACCTTAGAAAATAGAGTTAATAATTGCATTGCTGAATCAAAATTCAGTTGTAGAATAAATGTACTCTATGATAACTAAGCTGTTCTAATATTCTAAGGCAAAGGATGAAGGGAAGAAAATGGAAAAGTAAGACTGCTTGCACTTAAATGTTCCTATGATTCTGCAGATGCAATGGCCAGAGTAGCAGTGATATGGAATTTGAAGATGTGCTTGTGTAAAATCAGCGAGGGTACTACAAATTGTGAAATTACAGGTTCTTGGATGGTCCCATAGGAGGCAGCCTATTGTTTGGCATTAAAACTACTAATATGATTGAAAGCTATGTGACAAAGCTAAAATCTCGGAGTCCTCACAGAAATCTTCTTGTTCAGCAGTGTCACTCATCGACAACTTCACAAAAAATGACAACCTGTCTGGCAACCTTGTCCCAACAAACATTCTAGATAAAAATGGTCTTCTAGTCAGCTTAATGGCTATTATATGTTAAACATCTTGTACAATTACAGCTTAATGCATGCCAGTTCCTGAACAGTCACTTTGTACTAATACCTATTTTTTTATTTTACATTTTTAAAATGATCACATTCTTTAAGCCTGCCTATGTTGGTTACACTTGGTTGTTACTATTATTTTGTTAAGCCTAGCAGGGTATATACTATACCCAAAAATACATAGGTGCTTTGCAGGTATTGCTGTGGGTTCTGTTTTATTTTATCTTTGTTTATTTGTTTGTAAAGGAAACCCATATTTCTTTAGAAAGAACCATTTATGGTTTTTATTTGAGGTAATATATATTTTGAAACATCTGTGTTTGTATCTGTCATTTGACCTCCGTCTAGTTGCATCACTGGAATTGTTCTATTAGTTCCTAATTCATACATTTAAATCAGTCAATTAAGTTGAATGTTCAAATCAGTGCAAGCAAGACACCTACCTGTAACCATTCCATAGGTCCATAGGTTCATTCTTGGCTAATGACCACTAGGGCTTTTATAAGCCTAGCCAAGCAACCCAAATGTGTCCCACAAATTATTGTATCCTGGTCATTATTATAAAGAGTCTATGTTAATTAGGACATGATTCAGTGACTGCCTCTGTCCATCAGAAACATAGGTGCCAGACCAAGGGTAACTTTCTGTTTTCCCATCCACTGGTCCAGGTTACACTTGAATAGGGCTAAGGAAGAACTCTGCTCCACATGGATGGGGAGCCTATTACAGAGAATGTGAATTCTCCGAGTTACATATCTGTCCCTCAAACATGTCCTACCTATCCTGCAAGCAAAGTTTAAATCCTTAGATCAAGTAGTTCTGATGCTGCTCATTTTGCAGATATACAAATGTTCTATCAGAGTGTGATCCAAAAATGCCTGGTATGCCAGGCATAGATCGCCTCCCAGAGGTCTGTAGGAGACAGAGTACAGAGATAGGGCCCTGAGGAGATCTTCACAGGACATTGTGCTAACACCCTGTATTCTTTTTGTTAAGAACCTATGTAGCTGTTCCAGATGTTGCATGTACCTGGTCAGGCACATGCCAAAGGGGCATTATAATCAATAATGGGCCCGAGTGGATTGAATGCATTGGCCCATAGATGCTATGCCTTTATTTATAAGTTGAGCGATATAGAATGATTTCCTTACTACCTTGAACACGTTGATTGAAGGCCAGGTTATCATCTAAATATGTTCCCAAATCCCTGACAACTAGGTTTACTCTAAGGGGTGTTCTAATCAATGACAGTTTCACAGGGTGTCTGATTTCCCAAAAGATACCATTATGCATTTCTTCGCACTGAGTTTTAAGCAGTGTCTTTGGCATCAGTCATTTGTCTGTGTTAGATCTACTTGTAGGATGGCAGTGTTTTGGAAGGATTACATGACCGCTCCCAGCCCACAATCATCTGCAAAACTAGTCAACCAGATGCCCTTGACATTGGCCATAACTTCCGAGAAGCATTCTGTGACTAGGATCTGTATTCATAAGTGACTAAAGTTATATCAGTGTGACATTGGAATTTATACTGTATATCTAGCTTACTTCACCTATACAGTGATATGTGGGGGTCTATATTACGTTATCAAATACCTGTAACATCGAACACCACAACACCGACACACATAGCCTGAACCACAAATACGTCGAATCCCCTAAACTGCGAATTTTCAAATCTTGAATCGTCATAGTCGGTCAACACCACTGCATGCTACATACTACATATCCAAACCTAATAAATAAAACACATACATACACAAACCAAACCCTACTTCTAACCCTGCACTAAACCTTACATACATTACTATCTATGCACTTACCTTAACCCGCATCCTAATCCTAAGATCCATAACTATTGCACACTTACCCTACAAACATACCCAAACAAAACAAATAATTCACACAAATACAGTTAACAAAACCCTACTTCTAACCCTACACTAAACCTTACATACATTACCTATCTATGCACTTACCTTAACCCGCACCCTAACCCTAAGGTCCATAACTATCTCACACTTACCTTACGGAGCTATAATGCAGACGGACCAACCATCACACTTTGACATTTCGTGTTTCGAGGTTTTGTACGTTCGCCATTACGGTAGTTTGCACTTTATGTGTCGATCTTCTGGTGTTCGATGTTACCGGGTTTCGATAACATAATATACACCCGATATGTGAAATATAGATTGTGTGTGTGAGTGTGTGTGTGTGTGTGTGTGTGTGTGTGTGTGTGTGTGTGTGTGTGTGTGTGTGTGTGTGTGTGTGTGTGTGTGTGTGTGCATCTGTGCATCTATCTATCTATATGCACAGAGTGTCCATGTTTTCAACAGACCCATATATATATATATATATATATATATATATATATATATATATATATGGATCTACCTGACAACACCGACAATGAAATCAGACACACCACATAACCGAACGTTCACAAACACGAAACCTCACATGCCCGACACACCATAATACCGACACAATACCGACAATAAACAAACAAAACAAATCCCCTGTCCAAAAAGCACACACACAACACAAGCACACCAAAATCCTTACAAACGCACACTAAACCTCACATACACAACTATCTACACCCTTAATCCAAACCCTAACCCTAAGGTCCTTCACTATCGCACACTTACCTAACCCACGCCCTAACCCTAACGCACTTAAACCGCCCCTAACCCAAAGACTATCACTATCGCACACTTACCTAACCCGCGCCCTAACCCTAACTCACTTAACCCACCCCTAACCCAAAGACTATCACTATCGCATACTTACCTAACCCGCGCCCTAACCCTAACTCACTTAACCCACCCGTATCCCTAGACACCGTCAATATCGCACAGTTACCTTACTCGCACCCTAACGTCCGTCACTACCGCATACTTACACAGCCTTTTCCCATGTTAGTCTTCTCAGCATCGGGGTTTTCATCCGTCGGTCTTCTCAGCGTCGGGGTTTTCATCCGTCGGTCTTCTCAGCGTCGGGGTTTTCATCCGTCGGTCTTTTCAATCTTCGATCATCTGGTGTCGGCGATCTCCTTGTCGGCATTCTCAGCTGTCGACGTTGTCAAGTGCTCCTATATATATATATATATATATATATATATATATATATATATATATATATATATATATATATATATATATATATATATATATATATATATATATATATATTATGTGTGTGTGTGTATAGGCACACAGGCAGATATATATAGATATGTATGTATATATATGTTGCATGGTGTCAAAAAAAAAGAAAATATATTGAAGATACATGGTATCAGATTTAGATTATATAATAGCAGAAGCTTCATTTTCATTTTGCTCTGTATTTTGGCCGCTTGTATGCTTCTGCTGACCAACATGTTTAAGAGGCTTCTTTGTTCCCGTACCCTTGGGTAATGGAAATTCAACACAGTACTCTTTGCTGTTCACAAGTGTGTGTAAAAACTTTCATTTTCACATTTTGCATTTCTTCCTGTGCAATCAAATTTATTTCAATGCAGAACAGGCTCAGTTAGTTTATTTTTAGCACTTCACTGAACAACATTTTCTGCAGCAAAGTTTCAGTTTTAGGCTTAAGATGAGTTAATTACAGCTGCCAATAGTTTGAAATTTCATTACATTTCTCAGAAGAAAGAAACTCTGTATTCAGTGTTTTGAACTGTGTCACACTAAAGAAGACTTGCTCATAACCCAGAAAATAATTGAGTGTAATGTACCTCCATGTCACAGGAAAGGAAACAATTTATGTATTTAATACTTTGAACCTAAAAGAGGAACAGAGAGTTAAGACTTTTGGCTTTCTCTGTGGTAGAGAGGAATGACGGCTTGACTGCAACACAGCTGACCAGGGTTCAGTTAGCTGCCCTAGCATTACAGGGACAAAGCAAAGAAGGAGAGAAGTGGGGCACGATCCACTCACTTCTCCTGGGGATGAGAGGGTTGTGTATACTTGTAGAGTACACAGGGAAGTACAATTTCACTGGTGGAGACAGAAGAAACCACCTTCCATGTTTCAAGGTTGGCACTGGGACTGTGTCTAGAAGTAAGGGCTGAGCAGCATAATCAGCTCCTTGCATGGTTCCCTTCCCCTGTTTAGTTAACTGTGGGCTCCTTATACCCTCTGCCATTATATGGCCCCTCCTACATGACCCTCACCTTCAGGATGGTGAACGAATGGCTGGAAGGGGGCTGATGATCAACAGGCACTGGAGCAAAAAAACTGAAAAAAAAAAAAAAAAAAGACTTTGAGCTTCATCAAGAAATTCTTGGCATAACATGACCCAAAAAAGAGTCAACCTTATGGAAGACATTTACTTTTTACTAGACATTAAGAAGTTAAGGAGAGCAGTTGGTTGATACAAACACAACTGAACTAAAGCAGAAAGTATAAGAAAATGAGTTTATGAAATCAGATATAATCTGATTAGAGGCAGATTGTTAAGAGAAGCAGATCTCACAATGGAAAAGTGTCTAATGTAATAAAAGTGAATAATTCAAATATTCAGCTTAAAATATAGTTAAAGATTTGAAAGTATGTAAAGTAAAATCTGTGAATGAGAAACAGAATACTGTGAAGACTAGAATTATTAATTATATTAAAAATGAAAACGGTGATGGTGCTTGCATTCAGAATGGTGCGTGGTAATAAATGAGATGGCAGAAACTACAGTCAGTGCAAACACTATGGCTACAAGGGTCAGAAAGTATGTTTCAAAGCATTCTACATAGTGTCTAGGCATTATGGAGGTTGTAACCAATCTACAAGAGTCCGTAGAAAGTTACTTAAACTGTCATGAAAAGCTGTGAATGCAGTAGAAGCAAATGAGCAGAACAAAACTGAAATGTTTTTGGCACAACTGAACTTAAAGCATGTTTCAGATAGTGAAAAGCTGCCAGTTGTAACAATAATGATGACATGAATTCAGTTCAAGCTGTTAATAGTTAAAAGGATAAATGCTGATCAGAAAAGCTGATTATCAAAGCCATGTGTGCTGTATTCAAATTGGATACAGAACAGAATGCAATATACTGTCTGAATCTATACTTATGGCACTGAAGCTGAATAACTTGTTTAAGCTTTTCAATCACAAATCATCTTTATTGATGTCTAGACAGCAATCATCGATCCATATAATCATGAAATCCAGAAACAACTACATAGCTTATCTTTAACAATAATTTTAAACTGGATATTTATTTAATTTATTTATTATTTGTTCATAGGTTCATAGGTAGGTACTAGGCTATCGGCCCTAGGGCCCATACAAGCCTAGCCAAAAATTTACCCTGGCTTTCGCCACCCAAGAAAATTATTTTCCTGTGCCCCTGTCGAGCAGAGCCACAGAAGTGATCCCCGGGGTGAATTTCCCATTTCCCATCCAATCATCAAGATTTTTCTTGAAGAGTGCTAATGAGGAGCTCTGTTTGACATAAATAGGTAGTCTGTTCCAGAGTATGGGAAGTCTCTGGGACAGGAATCTATCCCTCCAGCATGTTCTGTTTATTGTGGTGACAACGTTAAGGTCCCTAGAGCATGTAGCTTGGAGGGATTGGGATTTCTTTAAGTGGAGCATGTCCAACAGCTCTGGGTTTGACATAGCTTTGTATGTTAGGCAGAGATCGCCCCTGAGTAGGCGATATGCAATGGAGTAAAGCTGTAGTTTTTTGAGACGGTCTGCATAGGGCATCTGTTTGAGGCCAGTAATCCTCTTTGTGAGGTATATCTGTGGTCTTTCCAGTTGTTGTAGATGTCTTGTGAGGTACATACCAAAAGGCGTTGTACTCTATAATGGGTCTAATGAGTGATGAGTAGAGGGAACAATGACCTCTTTTTCTGGATGAGAATCTTTTGTGATGAGATGAGCCACGTAGAAGGATTTCCTGACCACTGTGGCGATGTGATTATCAAAGGAGAGACTACTGTCCACCTGTGTCCCAAGGTCTCATCACATTTTCAGCATTAAGTAGACTACCAGCTATGTGGTAGTTCATGGGTACAGAGTTTTTACCAAAGAGGATGACAATACACTTTTTGGCATTGAGCTTTAGGCCATGCCTTTGACACCAGGTATCTGTCTCAGTGAGGCCCTTTTGTAGTTTGTCCACATCGTTAGGAGTTTTGATTATGGCTCCTAGTTTGCAGTCATCTGCAAACTTTGTTAGCCAAAGACCTTCTGTGTTGGCCTGCACTTCAGGGAAGAAGTTGATTAGATTGATCCCACTAGACCAGTGACCTCTCTTCTGGGGAGAATGAAGGTGGTATTTATACTGAACAGGGGACATTTGACCACTGCCTTGGGTAATTCTACAATAATTTTCCTGTGGATGGAGTGGAAATGCTGCTGGAGAAAGACATGGAAGATGGAAGAGGAGAGAGAATTGCTGGGTTTGTGCATATTAAGTAGATGAAAACTTCTGAAAATGGAGAGTTTGCAAATGTGCTTCACTTGTAGATGTTACATATATAGATGAGGAGTTTCCACATTCAAAAATTATTGTTCTTCAGGAAGGTAGTCTGCAAAATATTATTGTTTTACTGAAAATACTGCATGAAGAAAGAGCTGAGTAAAAAGTGACTTTATCTAGGTCAATGGCCAGAGGCAGTAGAGAGACACTTTCCTATTACAGGCTTTATCTAGGTTAATGGCCAGAGGAAGTAGAGAAATTCTCTCCTATTACAAACTTTATCTAGGTCAACGGCCAGAGGCAGTAGAGATACGCTTTCCTATTACAGGCTTATTCTGGGTCAATGGCCCGAGGCAGTGGAGAAACACTTTCCTATTACTGGCTTTATCTAGGTTAAAGGCCAGAGGCAGTAGAGAAATGCTCTCCTATTACAGGCTTATTCTGGGTCAATGGCCAGAGGCAGTGGAGAAACACTTTCCTATTACCGGCTTTATCTAGGTCAATGGCCAGAGGCAGTAGAGAAACACTTTCCTATTACAGGCTTTATCTAGGTCAACGGCCAGAAGCAGTAGAGAAATGCTTTCTTATTAAAGGCTTTATCCAGGTCCATGGCCAGAGGTAGTAGAAAAACACTTTCCTATTTCAGGTTTTATCTAGGTCAACGACCAGAGGTAGTAGAGAAACGCTTTCCTATTACAATGATTATTGTTAGTCAAGAAATGAATGCAGAGAGTGCTGGAGGAAGGTTGGAACTACTTTTAGATGCACAAAGAGAGAGAAGAGAGGATCCAGGAAACTACACTGAATGTTTGTAAAGTAGGCATGTAAAGGAAAGAAAAAGAAAACTCACGAGAAACTGGAAAGTTAAAAATATATGCAGCAGCTATTGTTGCTGACAAGATGGATAGTATAATGCAGCTGAGTGTAAATAAAGAAAGGAGACAACCTATAGTGAAGACTCAGAACAGAAATGGAGATTCTATTAACAGGAATATTGTTTGGAATTTTCAAGAATTTATGCTTGGCTTTTCTGTCACGGATGCAATGGCTCTGAGATGTGATGGGGAAGAAAAAGGTAACTAAGAACATATGTTCTGGGAGAGTAATGAGTGGGCAGACTGTACAAATCTCTACAAAGTACTTTGGCACAAATATTGGATGAACAAATTGGTGTAACTTAGGAAATGATTCTTTTGAGCTGGGACACATGATCTGGATTAACTTGACATAGAAAATCCTTATTAAGCTTAATTCTGGTGGCGCCAAAAAAAATTGCTAGAAAATGGAAATAAAAGTCTAAACCGATGTATCTGAACTACTGAATATTGTAACAGAGATAAAAAATGGAAGTGGGATCTTTTAAAAAGGAAATAAGCAAATTACATAGAAATAAATGTAAACGGTGGGAACAATACATGCATAATAATGTTCAGGAGGAGGAGCAGAAGTGAGGTTTAAGGGAAGGCAGGAATTCAACAATTTTTGTAATGCTATTAAGGAATACATCCATCAGTAACAGTCCAGCAGTTTTGGATAAAAGTATTTACATTTCAGATGCAAATTCAACCATTCCCTAGTCTTCAGTTTCCTATTTTGTCTCACTGTGCCACTCTTTGTCTTAATTTACTAATTTATATTGAAATTAAAAAAAAATATATTTATCTAACATCATTTATACTTGCAAATACACTCACATTAAAAAATCTCTCCTTGAGTAAGTGCAAAGTGCTTATCATAATAGAGTTATTCATATAGTTTTACTTACTTTAACATGATAAACAATTATAGTCTTATATATGAAGATAAGTTGAATTAACAGTCTACAAACAGATGCATTAATGGTGGCTAGCATTCAAACAACAGTTTTGTCAGATCTGTAATTATCCAATCACAAGACAAACTTTCTTACACAACATAGTTCAACATGCATTTAGTCTCTAACATTTTTTATTATCAAAATTTTCCAGTTTGTTGTCAAAGAAAGCCCTCTTAAAGATATCAATAATATGCCTGTGTT
This sequence comes from Protopterus annectens, assembly GCF_019279795.1. Taxonomy (NCBI): domain Eukaryota; kingdom Metazoa; phylum Chordata; order Ceratodontiformes; family Protopteridae; genus Protopterus; species Protopterus annectens. The sequence continues at coordinate 839,153,790 of NC_056746.1, forward strand.
CTTTATACTATAAGTCAAACTGAAGAAAAATATTAGAGTAAGCAAACCAAGATACATCCTTGACTATATTTTAACTGGTATGTCTACAGGTGGTTGAAATTTGATTCTCCCAGTATTAAGTGCCTAAATCATGAGCTTCTGAGGAATAGAACACCTGAAACTGTTTTCCATAGTAAATCACTGCATATGTAGTTCTAAGTGTGTGCCTGCATTAATTCCTTTATCTGTGAAGCTGTAAACATAGGTTTGAGGGTATGACATTGTGGGAGGGCAAGAAAGTTTGAATTATCACCTTTTTGGTATTTTGCACATTTGTAGCTGGCAATATGGTCCTCAATATCTTGTAATTTCAGATTTCGTAGTGGATCCATTTTAATTTAGTGCTCATACATTGAACACAAACTACAGCCATATTTTCTGATACATTGTGCCATAATTATACTCACTAAGATAAAACATCAACATTACAATATCTACTTTATATTTTGCTTGCTATTTTAAATAGGAAACAAATGCATTGATATAAAATATTAGTAATATTTAAATTCAAAACAGTGAATGACACTTTAATAATATTTTGCATAACTCTATAACCTTTATATTACATTCCTTTAAAGTAATAAGTTGCACTGTTATTAATTTTCACATTTTTTTATCTGATGACATCCTGGGGATACGAGAATGAAACTATTTATCTATTATTGTTTTATGACTGAAAAAATATTAAACTTTGGATTTTATCTGATTCCATCTGATTTTATTTGCTGCAACAGCCACCTACTTCACCTTTCATTCAGGTTGCAACAGTTGGTTTTGCCTTTTGTTCTTAGTTTTGTGGTGTGTACTTTTCAGATAGATTAAGTCTCTTCAAACCATGTTGCATTTTTGAAATATTTCAATTGGCAAAAAGTCCAAAGTTACAAATGAATGCAGCTGGTTATTTTATAAATCAAAAATTTCTACTTGTCCTCTGGTGTCAACACACAGACATCAAAAGCCCAACATTGGAATATTTGTTTCATTGTACAACACTCTTTTCACACTTTGTAACAGACAATTCATCTGGGGAATTAGTCAGGCAGATAGTTCCTTTCCAACCTTCACTAGCCACCCACTGACCATACTCATGATTGCTCTTTTCCATCTTAAACATCCTGTCCTCTTTCATCTTCCATATTCACAATACTCATATAATCAGGTATCTTAATGGAGGCTATTTCATGTCCTCAGCAGCATCAGTTACGTATGGCTTTTCTTTCAGTTTATCCATCTTCACACTTACAAATGTCTACACATCCTCTGGGAAAAATATTTATTTATTTATTTGTCTTTGTTTACTGGGAAAGTCTGATTGGGTAATACCCATTTTCAGCAGAGGCCTGGGGAGAAAAGCTCCACTTGCTTACACTGCATTATACTAAGCTCCAGTCAACACAAAGTAGTTACATTTCTATTTACATTTATACACATACAGTAGATACATTTATGCATTCCAAGATTTTACAGAGGTGGAAGTTACTAAAGAGAAAGGACATATGCAACTTAGTGGATTGTACAGGCAGCAGTTATGTATAAAAATGGTTTTGTCATTTCAGTGAGAGGTTGAGAATATTATGTTTAAGGAGAGTATTTGGAGAACATCATATGGTGAACACAAGGTTTTAACCCTGTGATGAGCATGTAAAGGACCAGGACTGGTTATGATGTTTAACCAGTGGTTTAAAACTACTGAGTCTGTCAGAGAGTTTTATTTGTGTGGGGATACTATTTCAGAGTTTAGCAAGTCTCCTGCAACATTATTTGACTTATTTGTAAATAATAAAAATTTGTTACTAGAATGGAAATCCATTACTGGACAGTAGGGCAGTAATACGTTTTGTAGTGCAGAGCATTTTTTCTGAATGATGAATGAGTTTGCATGCTGTAGTTAGTTGTGAATATATTAGATAGTTGAGCAGTTCAAGCCAGTTTAATTGCTTTAAGCTATGACAATGGTGGGTCTTATGAGGGAAACGTGGCAAATGTAGCTATTTTATTGTAGCAGGATGCAGCAGCATACTTGAGAGTTGGCAGTAAGAAGGTGTTGGCTAGAGTTTTTCTTTGCAGTATCTGTAAAGAATGCATTGCTTCTATAAAAGGACCCTAGTTTCTGGTGTGTAGATTTAATGGTGTGCAGTATATGGTGGTCATATTTGAGACTGTCATCTATTATAACACCTAGAAGTTTACTGTGAGTTATGGTTTCAATGATAGTATTATTTGCTGACTTTATGGTTAAAGATTGCTTTTGATGTTGGCAACTTTTTGAGGTGAAAAGCATTAACTTAGTTTTGTTGTGGTTTCATTTCTAATGTCTGAGAAATCATCATCTATTAATATTGGTGAATGTTCTACTATTTATCTCTTTCACAGTTATCACAATTGGCACAGAAACTGTTTCTCCTCATTTCATACACAAAATGCATAATAATTATTTGCAGTTTACCATATTTTTGACCTAAAATTGAAAACAACCAGTATGTTCTTTCAGTTTCCAGTAGGCTTCATAGTGAACTCAGTCCAGAATGCCATCTTTGTTTTTACAAAGAGCAGTCTGTGTCTTCCAGATTGTTAGACATTCTACCCAACTTTAAATTCTTCCTCTGCCTAATTTTCTAAAATTGCCAATTGCTGAAATACATAAAGTGCCCAAATGTCTGTACTGCTTTGTCACTTATATCATGTGCTACCTGCTTTATTAGCAACATAGCACCATATTGATTGTAAAGAAAATCTGAATCAAAACTTCACACACCTCCAAATATTTGGTATATCCTGCCAACAATCTTTCATCAGTGCCTCATTTTATACAAGATTGCTTCTAATGTTTTACTAGTATCCTTAGTACTAAGCCATAACAATGTCTTCTCACAATCTCTCAATTTCTGCCATTGTAGTTCTTCTAAATCCTCATCTGCCTTTTCTCCACTTCCCTCTTCATAGAATCATATCTAAGTACTAGGTTAGCTGCCCTTGCAGGCCATTTTAAGCCTAGTCAATTTCCCTTTTTTGTGCTTGAAATAACCCATCCTATCTGGTTATAAATTAGGCTTACCCAGCCCATATCTGATAATTATATATAACTCCTAATGAGAATAATTGGGACTGTACCATAGAAAATTTGAGGGGACCAATGCATGGGACAAAGTATCTAGGAGTTACCTCTGTCCATCAGCAGTACAGAGGACAGTCCTTGGGTAAATTTTCTGTTGCCCATTCATAGATCATAGAAGATATATTTCTATAAGAACAATATACTTGATTAAGGTGCGAAACAAAAAATATAAGTAATGGAAAAGAAATTGCACTACAACTTTGAAAAATGAAATAAAAAGCCGGACAGACAAATTAAACATAGTGTGAGACAAAAATCAAGCAAAATTTGAAGACCACTTGTATAAAGATATTCCCTGGGATTCAAGAAGCTCGGCGCAAGGCCGGCGTAAGGTCTGCGCCGGCGGTGCAGTGAATAGCCGGCGCAGTAGTGCCATATGCATATTAATGAGAGTGCACCGCAACCACAGACATGTGCGTAGTGTACGTGAGCGAGCCCAGGTAGGATGCATCTGGAGGCGTGTCTAAGCCAGCATGAGGTGAGCAACCTAATGTGCTGACAGCCACGGTCCGCCCATAATAGTAATGGCAGCAGCCAGGTCCCGTGCAGAATGAAACGCACGTAGAGTATGCAGCATAGTACCCGTCCCAAATAAACGGAGAAGCAAATACAAGCCACGAAGGCTTAAGTGTACCCATCCAAGGAGCAAAGGATACGCATATGACCGCGTTTGTCCCGCAATGCACCGTCAGTGGTTACACTCAGAGAAGGTGTACAGCAGCATGTCAGCGCCGCACCGACATAGGTGCAGCGACTAAGGTCACCACCTGTCCCACTTTGGGTGGGGCAGTCTCTCTATGGGCAGTTGTGTCCCAAAAACGTATTAAAAATGGCAAATGTGCTAAGATTGTAGGACATAATGATATCCCGTATTTAATGTAATGGTAGCATGAATTGGTTATTTCTGTAACTGAAATACCTAAATGTCACAAGAAACAGAATAAGCAAGCAAATTGCCACAACAATAAGCTTTTACTTAGGCAAACAAGTGAAGTTCTATGCTATATAGTGACCGTGTATGTGTCGGCCTGTAAAGTCAGATGTGAGTCCCGGAAATATCCCAGCTTGGAAACTGGAAAAGGTGGCAACCCCAGTAGCGACATGGGCATGGTCACCAGGGTTACCAGCTGTCCCAATGTGCCATGGACAGTCCCTGATTGGACAGTTGTGTCCCTGCAACAATCGGAAAATGGAAAATGACCTCTGATCCCCTGCCAAAAATATTCCCGCAATATATATGTAATAGTAGTATAAAACATATACATTTGTATATGAAACACATACATGGCATAAGAAAATGAATAAGGAACCCAAATGCTTACAGAATAAGCTTATAGTATGGCAAACAAGTGAAGTTCTGTCAACTGCACTTGCCGTGGGTATGTGTAGTCCTGCAAATTCGAAGTTTCCACATAACATGCCCCACTATGGGCATTGGAAAAGGTGCCAACCATAATGGTCACAAGCAGTTGTGAGAGTACATAGCCGGGTAGCTGTGTTGACATAACAACAGTAAGGAATCAAGATACCTTAAACACAGGCAAACATGTGCATAGCAACATATCCCACACCCAGCAACGTCTCTGTCGCATACACTGGATGGCGTATGTTGAAGTGTAATATCCAGAAGCAGAACCCATGCATTCGGATGTAATACACAATAGCCTCATTGTACATGTCAGTCCCACCCATGTACACCTATGCACCCTAACCTGCTAGCATCCGTGTGCAGCTATACACCCACACACAATGTGCATACCTGAAATGTGGTAAGATGTTTGTGTTAGGCAATGCCACGCCAAATCACCCACATGTCACCAACCCACCTCAGGTACAGATATGTAAATGGCTGCATGTGAATGTGTCTGCAGAATGTGTACATCCCGCATGTGGTATGTACCCGTCGAAACCATATAGGTTTGCATACGACACGGTGCACATAACTGTACACATGTGGACAAGTCGGGTTGTTGAACCACCGGATCGATGTTTAGCTATGCAGTGAAGTCGATCACATATAGCGGAACACGTGCCTATCAAACAGGACGTCCTAACAGGGTGCTACTGGCAAAGAAGGGGAAGGTGGGACATCACATGTGGAGAGTAGCGTTGCCGGACGGCCAAATACACACGGTCAAGGTAAAGGACGGAACAACATGCAAATGGCCGGATGGATGTTGTTCGAAAAATATATATAGAAACACATATGAAGTGCCAGTTTAGACTCGAAATACTATATAATGCATTGAATTGTACCATACAATATGGCAGTAGAAGTAAGCCTGCATGTAATTGGTGAAGCTAAGCTGTAGTGTGATGGAATTCTGATCCTGGCAGTAACCAGTACAGCAGGCTTATGTCTGTCAGCATTAATTATCTGCTGGGTTACAGAACAATAAATGTATGTACATGCATAACATCACCCCTTCCTCTGAGGAGGATGGCCTTGTGAGCTCAATCAAAGATAACAGTACAACTCCTTACCAGAGAGACAAAGCAACGTATTAAGAAATTAACTGAGTACTGTATCGGAACAGTCTAGGGTCCTTGAAACAGTTACAATCACAGAAGGACAGTGTAATTGACAAGGTGCCTTGCAAGGCTGTGTTATTCTCATGGGAAAACATTTTAAAAGCACGACCCCAGCACCCACGTATGTATAGACTATTGTGGACCATAGTGATGGAAATGCCCTGTGACCGACCACGTCAGTAAGGTGGGCAAAAGCTGATTGTAAACACTATATAAAGAAACTGCTTACTGTATAGAGTCAGACAAAACTCTCATACTTGGACTGTATATGATTTAGCCTGCCTGTGTACACTACTAAAACTTTCTGAACCCGAGCCTCCTGTGTTATTGACTGTCACTTAGAAAAGCCTACTGATAACTACAGTCTGGTTTTAACAACTTATTTGACATTGTGATCCTTGTAATCCGGAATTCCCTTGGTAAGCTACAGGTCAGAGTGCATAGCTGGTTAGACATATACGCAGGAGAATTTGCCTAAATGGTTCTTCTTGAATGAAAAGACCTCCGACTGAATTGTTGTGTGTAAAGAGGCTGTTTACTGTCTGATCTGTGGCTGAAAAGCGGAAAACTGGATCCCAAGAAGAAATCGTGCAGCCTTAAACAGGAGGCTCAGGTAAGGAGTGTTTGCCTCTTTGTCTCTATTGTAGATCAGCGGAATGTCACTTAAAAACAACACTAGAACTGCAAGGTGGAGGAGGATAGAACCCAACTAATAGTGCAAAACCAAGACCTCGACTGTTGTATAAAATTCACTGCTGCTTGAATAAAATGAAAAAACGAAAAAACAGGTTTATTCCTTCCACGTTAAGCGCTTTCAGCTGTCCCCAGCCTTCATCAGAACAACTAATCATTGCAAACTCAGAGTTTAAATACATATCTAATTAACATCTTAATTGCTAAATTGGTTAAAAAACCGCCAAAAATGTTAAAACATTATTACAACAAAGCTAAAGTCAAATCCCTTTGTGACTACTATGTCCTCTTTAAAATCCACTATTGTTTATACATATATAGTGAAAACATTCTCATATGCAAATTAACATATGTTAAAAGTTATGTTAAAAATTATGTTATAAATTATACGTTGCAACTGGAGTGTGAAAAATAGAGTTAACATATACTATTCTCTACCTTTGTTCACTTTTTCATACTATCATAGTATGGTGTATATAAATATTTCCCTTAGCATACTTAGGCTAAACTTATCCCTATATGCAATTCATACTATGACTGCTGCGTATGTTATTTATATGTATATGTAATGCAAACATATCAATACAAATAAAACAGTTAGAATAGATGATGTATGTCACACCACAATCAGATGTAAAAGAGGCAATTGTAAAAGCAAACAAGTGGTGTATGTGGCAATTTGTACAGCATGTAATGCCCACTACATTGGGAAAACCGAGAGACAATTAAATAGACGTGATTCTGAAAGCATCAATACAGAATAGGAAGTGTGACACCAAGAACGCATTATACAGGCACATTTTGGACAAAGGTGTTGAACATAGCTTCCTCTTCTCAATTATTGATCAGGTGGATAACACACCGCTCGAGGTGATTGAAAACTAAGCTGGCTCTATGTGAAAGCAAGTGGCAGATTTTGACAGACTCTACTACACCTCCTGGTCTTAATGATTTTATTAGTTTAAAACCATTTTTGGCTTTAGAATAACATACGCAGCAGTCATAGTATGAATTGCATATAGGATAAGTTTAGCCTAAGTATGCTAAGGAAATATTTATATACACCATACTATGATAGTATGAAAAGTGAACAAAGGTAGAGAATAGTATATGTTAACTCTATTTTCACACTCCAGTTGCAACGTATAATTTATAACAATTTTAACATAACTTTTAACATATGTTAATTTGCATATGAGAATGTTTTCACTATATATGTATAAACAATAGTGGATTTTAAAGAGGACATAGTAGTCACAAAGGGATTTGACTTTAGCTTTGTTGTAATAATGTTTTAACATTTTTGGCGGTTTTTTAACCAATTTAGCAATTAAGATGTTAATTAGGTATGTATTTGAAGGAAAAATTATTTTTAAAGCTGGGGAACTAAAGG